>NC_068447.1:33840415-34140415 GCF_023373465.1 Oncorhynchus keta
GATGAGCAGACTCTTGAGCTAAAATGTGAATTATAGAATATAATAGAATTTAGTTCTAATGGAAATGAGTCTTCTATTTTCAAAACCAGCAATTTACTTTCTCCCCCTACTTCTCTCAGTGCGTTCATCTGTGATACAAGTCAGTATTCGAGGTCCATCCATGTCAATTGTATAAATCTGAAGTAAAATTGTAATAATCTAAAAGTTAAAATTCAACTATGGTGAGAGCACCAGCCATATGGACACATTAATACACTGTCATTTATTAGCAAGCTAAAGAAATGAGAGCATAAAACTCAGAGATAGCCTATAGGCCAATGCAGCAGTAGGCCTATAACTTCTATTTTCAACTAAGTAAAACACATAGGCATAATGCCAACAAATAAAAACAGTAGAAAATATTGATTCTTTCAATCACATTCATCTCTCTACCACGCCTGTCTGCTTCCCTTTCTATCTCTCTTGATTTGAGCTATTGCTAGTGACGTGCAACATTGTGTAAAATACCGGCCTATGGAACTTGCAACATTGTATCAACTAGCCTATTCCGGACCCTCAGAGTTATTAGTTATGTAGTCTACGTGATGAGTTAAGACAATCGGAAATCAGACATTGCACTACCCAAATTGCGGGCTTCCCAAATAGGCATAGGCCTACACACTTGTGATATGATATGTTTTTAAGAAGCTAATAATCCTCTGTGGCTAAGTCGTGCTCCCTGGTGAAGTATTTTAAATGATTTTGTTTAGAAATTAGTAATTATATACATTTGGCGAATCCATTTACTTTAGGGCAATCCAGCATCCTAACAGTGCACAGTGCATCTTCCAGCTTTCCTTTCCAATTCGCAAGAGGCTGACACCAGAGAGCTGTATATAATGACGAGATGCTTCTGTCTCCACCATAACAATGGGAGTCTTCGTCCCAAAGATGAGAAGCAGGCGACAAATTTAGATCAGCATATTATTTCCATAGAAAAGCACTGGGTTTATAACGGATTTATTTTGCCACCAGTGAGCCCTCTCGCTTAGCTTCTTCCTCTCTGCTGAAACTATATCACCGGAGAAATCATCCGAGCGAGCGAAACAGCGCCCCTCTATGTGTAGCGCATGTATTTGAAGCTGTCTGGCCAGAAATAGTATGACATGCCATACTCTTTTTGGTCCAGACAGCATCAGATACATGGTCTAAACATACTGAGACAGAGGGGCACTGTTTCGCTCGCTTGGATGCTTTAACTGAGATTGATGCATCTTTCTGTCGGCCAGCGTCTCGGTCAAATAAATGATCAATATTTCAATATTTTATTTAGACGGGCATGGCGGTACGGTAGGGTGGGCGGCCCCCCCATAACGCCGGGTCGCCGGCCCTGTGATAGAGGAGAGGGCGCGTTGTTGTGAACCTGGATGGAGAGCAACTTTCTCTTTTTTGTAAGATTTTATTTTTTAAGCAAAGCATACGCATACAAATGACAACATACAAAAGCACACAGATTTCCACATCTTCGCACCTGCAACACTCCACCACCTGGCATCAAACTGCAACCATTTTGTTTCTCTCCATTGCCCACGTACTTTCAACATTTAGATCACGTGTCAAACACAAGGCCAGCGGAGAGAATCCGGTCTGTGGCACGTTTCTATTTGCCCGCGCAATGATTTGGGTTGTCAACTAATTTAGGCTCGCTTCCATACAGCCCGCGATGCGCATCACTACAAGTCACAGCAAGCACTGCCAACTTGCTGCACGATAAACCGCAGTACATTACCACCACACACCTCTCCTCCCAGACCCACACCCACACATGAGCCTGCTAGTGGTTCCAACGGTCATTACTGTAGCCTACAGAAAATGTAATCTTGGTTGTCAAAAGGTTACAAGATAAAGGACTCACACCCCACGCGGGTATAAATTACTACTAAAGGACAATAGGACACACTAGCAAGTATAAATTAGTCAACAGTTGAGTAATTAGGAAATTACAGTGGTGTAAAGTACTTAAGTAAAGTACTACTTAAGTAGTTTTTTGGGTATCTGTACTTTACTATTTATGTTTTTGACTACTTTTACTTTTACTTTGCTACATTCCTAAAGAACATTCCTACTCAGAGCTACAAAGGGAAAGTCATTCTTCTTTGAAAGTTGATACACTTGTAAACTCACTTTTGAGAAAAGGGCCTTTGAATGAAGCATGTAATGCTATAAATTATGTCTGAATGTTGGAGTATGCCCTTGGCTATCTGTAAATGTAAAAAAAAAAATAGAAAATGGTGCCATCTGGTTTGCTTAATATAAGACATTTGAAATTGTTTATACTTTTACTTTAGATACTTCAGTATATTTTAGCAATTACATTTACTTTTGATGCTTAAGTATATTTAAAACAAAATACTTTTAGACTTTTACACAATTAGTATTTTACTGGATGACTTTCACTTTTATTTCAGTCATTTTCTATTAAAGTATTCTTACCTTTACTCAATGTTGACAATGGGTACTTTTTCCACCACTGTGAAATTACAGCCTGATGCACTCGCATTGGTGAATTCAACTTTAATTGCACTGCTGCTATCGTGTGTCCAGTTTATCGCGCAGCAGAGGGAACGTATACAGACAGACACATGCCATAGTCCTAACTAGGGTACTAAATTGTTGCAGTCTGGCTTCGGTTTTTAAAGATTGACATTGAATAGCCGAAAAACAAAACTTGCAAAAAACACAATACAAAGGAGAAACATGTAGGCATATTACAGCTAAATTTAAGCAGTAGCTTAGGCAGGTTTATCAACTACAAGACATTTTGAGTGCACCATACAGAAATGCTGCATTCATCTGCACTGGTGATCCATGCAGTGCAAAAAAAATGAAAAACATGTTTTAATATTAATGTTACAACAACCTAGCTACATGTTTGTTATTGAATGCTCTTTGATTAGCATATTATACAAATTTGCAAGCATAGCAGCAAAGGCTGGACAAATATGATTTATCTCTTCTTTTGTTTTAATATGTAGAAAATGCTATATACAGCATCCTATGGACATAAGTGGACATTAAAAAGGGCCTTATTTTTTCTAATAAAAACTAACAGAATAGGATATATCTGGCCTGGGAATTCCGTTGTGTTTTTTCAATATGGCACTTGCTCTGATTAAGATTGACACCCCTGATTTAGAAAATAATGCATTTAACCTTTGCATTGTGTTAATGATGGAGGATCGGTTGATTCCCAGTTTTTAAGTATATATTCTTTCAAGGTGATTGACAAAAAAAGTATCATCCAACCCATCTCACTGCACCCTTATATGCCATGTCTTGAAATAAGCAAACAGACAGATTAAAATAACATTTACATTTGTAATACACCTGACAGCCAACTTTCTAACTCCTCCCATAACTTTTGTACTTTAAAGCATTCTCTGAAGGCATATATTATTGAGTCATTGTTAGTTTTACACTTAAGACGTTTTGTTATTTTTGTTATTTTTGTCTTGTGTGAAATACATTCTTTACGTTAGTTTATACTGGATTAAGCGTGCATTTTTGTTAACTGTAATTTCGTTAGTTATGTTCCAACATTCCCTCAATCTTGTTCCAATATCATTTCATTTTAAATCTTGGTTCCAATAGTTCATATTTTTTCCTTAGAGATTGTCAGTTAGATAGGCTCTCTGCAAGGTTTTGTATATCTTACCTATCATATGAATATCCTTTTGTGACTCAAATAGGATTCTCTCAAGATTGCTCCACTGTCCAAAAGATTTAAAATCAACATTTCTTGATATTAAACTTTTAAGTTGCATGTAGGTTCTTTGAAAATATCTACATTGGTCAATCCAAAATTGCTTTTTTATCTCTGTCATGGAAATACATGTATATTCTATTACCAAGTCATTTAAAGTTTCTATGCCTTTAGTTTTCCATTTAGACCAATTTATCTGTGAATTCTGAAAATCTATCCAAGGATTGTTCCATAAGGTTGTGTTTTTAGGGAGTGATATTGGTTCTAGTAGAATATGTTTCAGTTATAGTGTTCTTTACTATGAAGTTGTTAATGTTCTTAGCTTTATCCTTTGAACATAGACACATGAAAAGATTCTGAGGATCAGCATGTGCATCTTCAATATATAACCATTGTTCCTCTTTAGTGCATTTAACTATATGTCGCAAGTAAAATCTCTGGGTGGCGAGTTGATACAATCAAAAACCACCCTTTTATTACTACTTAAACAGGACCCAGGTGGTAAGTATAAAGATCCAGTCCAAAAACTGGAGGCCTCTTACACTTCAATGTTGGGATGCGAAAATCCTGAACGAAATGTATAGCACATAGAATAAAAATGGTTTTACCGGATATTGCTCATCCTGATCTGATAGGTTTTTTACATGAATGATATATTGGAGATAATATACTAACAATTACTTGAAACAATTGAACATTATGAAACATCAAAGATTCCAGGCCTGGTCTTCATAGCAGGTTTTGAAATGGCGTTTGATAAAGTACGACTAGAATTTATATATAATGCCTGGATTACTTTCATTTCGGTGAATCTCTTATACAATGGGTTAAAGTTATGTACAGCAACCCCAGATGTAAAATAGTAAATAATGGTTACTTCTCAGAAAGTATTGAGCTTTTAAGACAAGGCTGTCCGTTGTCTCCATATCTATTTATTATGGCCATTGAAATGCTAGCTATTAAAATGATATCCAACAAGAACATCAAGGGGTTAGAAATGTATGCCAATGACTCAAGTTTTTTCTTAAGTCCACAATCTGGATCCCTGCACAGTCTCATTGAAGATCTTGATCACTTTTCTAGCCTTTCTGGGCTAAAATGTAATTATGACAAGTGTACTGTATTACGTATTGGATCCTTAAAAAACACAGTGTTTACACTACCTTGTAGTTTACCAATAAAATGGACAGACAGGTGAAGTAGACATACTTGGAATTCACATCTCAAAAAATATTAATTAACTTACCACAATCAATTTCAATATAAAGTTAGCAAAAATAGATACGATTCTGCAACCATGGAGAGGTAAATACTTTTCTATTTATGTAAAAAATAACATTAATTAACTCTTTGGTCCTATCACAGTTTACTTACTTACTAATGGCACTGCCTACTTCAGACGACTCATTTTTTAAATTCATATGAACAAAAATGTATTCATTTTATTTGGAATGTAAAGCCAGACAAAATTAAACATTCCTATTTACATAATGAATATGAGTTTGGGGGGCTAAAATGATAAAATATTTAAGCTTTAAAGCTTTCTCACTAAAAACTTCACTCATACATAAATTATACTTAAACCCAAAATGGTTCTCCATTAGATTATTAAGAAAGGCTCATCCTTCGTTAAGAAATTGACTTTTTGCCTTAATACAGATTACAACTTCTAATTTCCAACTAATTGAAAATGTAATTTTGTTAATGATATTACAAATAGAAATGGAGGAGTTATGTCACATATGAAGCTATCGAAAATATATGGGAATATCTGCTCAATCCAAACATACAACCTACTGATTGCAGTATTACCACAAAAATTGTGGTTCAAATTATTTAATGGAGAATTGTGCTGTATACGGTGGGGTCAGAATTAATTGACGCCCTTGATAAAGATGAAAAAATGACTGTGTAAAATACAAATACTGAGCTACATGGTGTGCAAAAAAATTGTAAATTATATTATTTTTATACTAATACAATTGCTCAGAGAAAGTAAAACCAAAAAAATGCAACAAGGTAGGGGTCAAAATTATTGACACCTCTGTTTTCAATACCTTTCAAAACCTCACCTTGTGAGGATAACCACACTGAGGCTTTTATGAGTTGAAAAAAACATTGGGAGGGATCTTAGACCATTCCTCCATACAAAATCCTTCCAGATCCTTGATATCCTTCGTTTGCGCTTATGGATTGGTCTCTTCAGTTCAAACCACAGCTTTTTAATGGGTTTCAAGTCCAGACACTGAGATGGCCATGGCAAAATGTTGATTTTGTGGCCGATTAACCATGTCTTTGTGGATTTTGATGTGTGTTTTGGGTTATTGCCTTGATAGAAGAACCAGGTTTTTATCTTAAATGTCCTGGTACTGGGCACTGGCGTACCACATATCCCCGCAGCCTTGTGGGGCCCAGGTGTTAAGGATCAGCTTGGTGGAGGTGAGGTTGCATACCTTCACCAACTAGGGTTGGCCCATCAAGATTTCCAGGACCCAGTTGCACAGGTCAGGGTTCAGACCCAGGGCCCGAGCTTAGTGATGAGTTTGAAGGACACTATGGTGTTGAAGGCTGAGCTGAAGTTGATGAACAGAATTCTTACATAGGTATTCCTCTTGTCCAGATGGGATAGGGCAATGTGCAGTGCGATTGCATTGTCTATGGATCTATTGGGGCGGTAAGCATGTTCCCAGTCACCTTGCCGTGGTGAAACTTTCAGTTCCACGCGAAGGCTGCCATCTAATTTTCACAATGGGAACAACATTGTCTATGCACTTCCTGATGAACTCAGTCACAGAATCAGTGTTAACATCTATATAATTCTCAGAGACAACCTGGAAATGTTCCCAGTCCACATGATCAAAACAATCTTGAAGCATAAATTCAGATTGGTCAGACCAACGTTGAACAGTCCTTACCACAGGTTCTTCCTGTTTAAGTATAGGAGGAGCAAATTGGAGGCATGATCTGAATTACCTAAGGGAGGGCGGGAGAGGACCTTGTAGCCATCCTGGAAGGGGGAGTAGTAATGGTAAAGAGTACTCAATGAGCAAGTAGCGCAGGAGATGTGTTGATAGAACTTTGGTTGCGTTTTCCTCAGATTTCCTTTATTAAAATCCCCAGCTACAACAAATGTGGTCTCTGGATATATGGTTTCCAGTTTGCATAAAGTCCAGTGTACAGTAGTTCCTTGAGAGCCATCGCGATGTCGGCATGGGTGAGAATATACATGGCCGTGACGATGACTAAAAAAAATTGTCTCAGGAGGTAATGAGGTCTGCCTTTTATGGTGAGGTACTCCAGATCAGGAGAACTAAATGACTTGAGTTCCTATACGTTACCGCAGTCACTTCATGAGTAGTCAATCATCAAACATGCACTACCGGTCAAAAGTTTTAGAACACCTACTCATTCAAGGGTTTTTCTTTATTTTAACTATTTCCTACATTGTAGAATAAAAGTGAACACATCAAAACTATGAAATCACACATATGGAATCATGTAGTGACCAAAAAATTGTTAAACAAATCAAACTATTTTTTATATTTGAGACTCTTAAAATAGCCACCATTTGCCTTGATGACAGCTTTGCACTCTTGGCATTCTCTCAACCAGATTCATGAGGTAGTCACCTGGAATACATTTCAATTAACAGGTGTGCCTTCTTAAAAGTTAATTTGTGGAATTTCTTTCCTTCTTAACATGTTTGAGCAAATCAGTTGTGTTGTGACAAGGTAGGGGGGTATACAGAAGTTAGCCCTATTTGGTAAAAGAACAAGTCGATATTATGGCAAGAACAGCTCAAATAAGCAAAGAGAAATGACAGTCCATTATTACTTTAAGACATGAAGGTCAGTCAATTCAGAAAATATCAAGAACTTTTAAAGTTTCTTCAAGTGCACTCACAAAACTGTCTCTCATGAGGACCGCCACAGAAATGGAAGACCCAGAGTTACCTCTGCTGCAGAGGATAACTTCATTAGAGTTACCAGCCTCAGAATTAGCAGCCCAGATAAATGCTTCACAGAGTTCAAGTAATATACACATCTCAACATCAACTGTTCAGAGGAGAATCAGGCATTCATGGTCGTATTGCTGCAAAGGAACCACTACTAAAGGACACCAATATGAAGGAGAGACTTGCTTGGGCCAAGAAACATGAGCAATGGACATTAGACTGGTGGAAATTTGTCCTTTGGTCTGGAGTCCAAATTTGACATTTTTGGTTCCAACTGACATGTCCTTGTGAGACGCGATGTTGGTGAACAGATGATCTCCGCATGTGTATTTCCCACCGTAAAAAATTGAGTAAGAGGTGTTATGGTGTGGGGATGCTTTGCTGGTGTCATGCCCTGACCTTAGAGAACCTTTTTATTCTCTATTTGGTTAGGGCGGCGTGTGATTTGGGTGGGCATTCTAGTTTTTCTATTTCTTTGTTGGCCGGGTATGGTTCCCAATCAGAGGCTATCGTTGTCTCTGATTGGGAATCATACTTAGGCAGCCTTTTTTCCCACCTTAGTTTGTGGGATCTTGTTTTTGGTTAGTTGCTGTGTTAGCGCTACAAAACTTTAAGTGTTGTTTATTCTTTCTTGTTTTTGGTGTTCATTTAATAAACTTATGATGTCCGCCTACCACGCTGCACCTTGGTCTCCTCATTCCGACGACGAGTGTAACAGCTGGTGACATTGTCTGTGATTGATTTAGAATTCAAGGCACACAACCAGCATGGTTACCACAGCATTCTGCAGTAATACGCCAACCCATCTGGTTAGGGCTTAGTGGGGCTATCATTTGTTTTTCAACAGGACAATGACCCAACACACCTCCAGGCTGTATAAGGGCTATTTTACCAAGAAGGAGAGTGATGGAGTGCTACATCAGATGACCTGGCCTCCACAATCACTCGATCTCAACCAAATTGAGATGGTTTGTGATGAGTCAGACCGCACAGTGAAGGAAAAGCAGCCAACAAGTGCTCAGCATTTGTAGGAACTCGTTCAAGACTTGGAAAAGCATTACAGATGAAGCTGGTTGAGAGAATGCCACAAGTGTTCAAAGCTGTCATCAAGGCAAAGGGTGGCTATTTAAAGAATCTCAAATATTTTATATATTTTGATTTGTTTAACACTTTTTTGGTTACTACATGATTCCATATGTGTTATTTCATAGGTTTGATTTCTTTACTATTATTCTACATTGTTGAAAATAGTAAAAATAAAGAAAAACCCTTGAATGAGTAGGTGTTCTAAATCTTTTGACTGGTAGTGTACACCTCCACCTTTCTTGTTGACCTCATGGTAACATTTAATTCCTGTCCTGCAGCTCAGTTCAAAGGGACGACTGTATCTTTGATGTGTCTGGATGGTTTAATATATAATCCACAGCTTAATTATTAATTTGACCACGCTTAAATAGATATTCAATGTCTGATTTGTTATTGTTACCCATTTACCAATTACTGCCCTTCTTTATGAGATTTTGAAAAGCTCCCTGGTCTTTACAGTTGAATCTTAGCTTGAAATTCAATACTTGACTGACTGACCTTACAGATGTTGTATGTATGGGGGACAGAGGAAGGGTTATTCATAAAAAAATCATGTCAACCCCTATTATTTCACACAGAGTGAGTAATTGTAACTTATTAAGTGATTTGTTAAGCCACATTTTACTCCTGAACTAATGTAGGTTTGCCTAAAGAAATGGGCTGAATACTTATGTAAAATGTGTAGAATAGCGTGAAATTAGCTATTAAACAGCACATTTTTCTGTCTTCCCCATGACAATGTGTTGAATTGCAGGAAATGTGCTTTAAAGGTAGACTCGGCGATATGAAGTAGATGCAGAAAGTAACAACTAAGATTGTTGAAGCACAAGGCTTAACTTCTCCCCTGTTTTGGTCCTGTACCAGTCTGCATGCGCAGATACTGTGTGTGACTGTGTGAGAGCAAAGTCTTGCATCTTGCTCATCTCAATATCTGCGGTGCCTATGCCAGAAGGCTAAAACTTGTCCCCTAGTGGATCTTCCAGCAAGACAATAAACCCAAGCACACAACAAAATCCACAAAGAAATTGTTAATTGGCCACAAAATCAAAATGTTTGAGTCTACGGACTTCAGAACCATGGAAAATATGTGGTCGATTGTATATAGAGTGCGTGCGACTCTTCCTCTTTTTAAAATCAACTTCACTTAAAATCACAAAAGTAGAAAGCTTGGTATTTCTAATTTGGTAGGCAAATGTGGTGTTACCTGGCTTACACAATGCAGCCTGGTTCATTATGTAAATCTTTGAGTGATAAGAAATCTTAGAAAATTCCCTCACGCCAATGGGATGTTGTTTTATTCACAAATCACAAACATTGTATAGATTACATCAAATTACTGAAGGGAACACATTTAGGAAACTCATCCTTTTACAATGAGAAGCCATGGCTGACAGCAAAGAGTTAACTGCCACTCTTCTTAAGAGAGGCGGGAAGTTAGGGATGTCGTCACGGAGTTGCTCATACACCTGTAGCTAGGTAGAACCACATTCATCATACTGTTTACCTAAGTGAAAATAGCTCCTTATAAATATGACCTGAAGTCACATTGAAGCAAGCATTCCTACGCACGCACCCTCTGGCATGAATTTGTCAGTATAGTGAGAACTTCATCACAGATAAGGCTGGCTGGCCATGATGACCAACAACCTCGCCTCTAACCCCACCAAGCAGGCCAGCTGAGGACTCTCTCGACTGTCAGAGCAGAAGAAAGCACTCCGACCACCTGATAGTGTTTGAGACACGGCTCCAGGTATCCTGCCTAATCCCCCCCCCTCTCTCTGACACATCACTGCCTCATGACCTGAGGGCCACAATCATCTGTTACAACCTGACAACTGAAACAGCCAACCAGAGAAGACCACTAGAAGAGAGCCTACATATTAAACTCATCCACCACCAGAGGAGCTTGGGACTTGAGCTTCTGCCCATCTGTACTGTGACTCACTGTGGAACTCTTCGGCACCTGTACAAGAAGTCCATTGACAGACGTGAAGACAGATATCCAGAGTGACAGTCTACCAGCTCAAACACCATCAGCAGCCTGCTCCTCTGACCAGGTATGTCTACGGACACGCCTGGGTTTGGGAAAGATATTGAGGTGGATTTTTTTTAGAATGAAGTGGTAGACTGTCTTGAAATATGCAAGGTGATGATGATGGAGATGTTGATCAGTATAATTACTATGAGTTATATTATTGAGGATGACATACCATGGAACCAGTTTGATAGGAAGACTTTCAGACAGGGATTTACACTGTAGCAGTGAACTGTCGGAGTGTTGTATCTACCATGCCACTCTTTGCAGAAGGGGTCAGAGTTGTACTGGACAAAGTGTCATCAAGACACTGATGAAGTATGTTTGAAGGAAACACTGTATTCAGTTTTTCACTCTGTTACTGTTTTTGGCAATTACAAATTCACTCCGATTTTTTTGCAATATCAGAGGTGATTCTCTTTCTTGTGGCATTTTCATGTACCTCGGATATAAAGTTCACGTGATCTGTTTCCTTTTGATACATTGACATTTCTTTGTTTTTCCTTGCATCCATGGAAAGAGCAACAAACTGCTTTTTAGTACGCACAGGTTAATCACACACCTGCAATGTTTTTCAGTTTTAGTAAGCAGGCCCCAAGGGGCACCAAACCAGTTCAACAGGTGTAATGAGAGTTTCACCACCCTCTTCTAATGACTGTGTGCCTGAACTTTGTTTGGAGGTTTAGATGACACACACACAGATGCACACACACACACACTGAGAAATTATTTTTTAATGCTAGTAAAGTATCGAGATAAAGAAATAGGTGTGAATTTAAAGTAGCCCTCCCTTTGTTTAATGTGTAGGGGAATGCAATGAGTAATACATGACCAAATATCTTTCATATCGACTGAATGCCTCTGATATCACTTTAGAAATGGTTATCTATCAAGGTGTATTTTTGAACCCAGTGCTTTGTTCTAAAGAAGTATTTAATTCACGTGTATACAATAGTCACACACACGCACACATACCCACCAGGAAAACAGAGAAATGGAGTGCGATTGTAAGACACTACCTTCTTCATTAGAATGAATATATCTCAATTCTCAAACTATTAAAACATTAATGATTTGTACATGATGTTATACTCAAACAATACTTTCCCTTTATTAAACTATTTCATTATCCATAGAAGGCCCCCACTTTACAGTATTTGGTCCTCTGGCTATTTTAACTTCCCTGTAATAACTCACCAATTATGTTACACTTAGTATTGGAATTGATAAGCAATCAGCCAAAACTCCTCAAGCACTAAATGTAATAAAAACCTAAACGCATTTCCCACTTCATCACACAACTGCACTATACTGCCATTTATACACCTTAGTGCCAATAGCAAGATACAGCACATGTCATACATACATTCTGGTTCTAGTGCATAGAGACACAGCACTTCTCAACAGCCTCAATAATGAATGTATGTACAGTTTTTCATCTGAGCCCTCCTATTTGCTGGATCATTCTATACTATGTGAATACGGCCAGCACAGTATTATGAGCTGTTGCGGTTAAACCAGCACGTCAGAGGATACAATGCCACCTCCACCTCAGCTGTTACTCACACCGTGGATATGGGCTGGGTTATTTATTGTCCACCTTTTGTCTAATATGCTGTGAGGGCAGATACTTTCATTTTGCAATTAACCTCAAATACGTTTTGTTGACCTAAAAAACGTAACCCTGTCAGTGTCCACCAGTACCTGAGCAACCAGCCAAACACCCCAGGGCCTCAGTCTATAAGTGCTGATTCAGCTATCATGGATACAGTATTGCATGACATTGTGGACATTTATATAAATGAACTTACTGTATATTAATGACATGTTTTTTTTATTTTCACAACTCTAAGTACAAAAATCTAAACAATTCATCAAAATGGCTCATGTGCACCAAATCTCTTTCAATTTGGATACCTGTTCATACCTGCTTTTCAAAATACAATATTCACATTTTTGTATGATTTTCTTTTAATTTGTTGACAATACATTTAACTATCACTTTATCAATCTGCTCAAAACTGCTAACTGCTGAATCAAAATCGCATATCAATTTCCTCCCGAGTGGCGCAGCGGTCTAAGGAAGTACATAGCAGTGCTTGAGACGTCACTACATCCTGGGTTCGATCCCAGGCTGTGACACAGCTGGTAGTGACCGGGAGACCCATGAAGCAGCATACAATTGGCCCAGCATTGTCCGGGTTAGAGGAGGGTTTGGCCGGCCGGGATTTCCTTGTCCCATCGCGCTCTAGCGGCTCCTTGTGGTGGGCCGGGTGCCTGCAAGCTAACTTTGGTTGCCAGTTGGATGGTGTTTCCTCCAACACATTGGTGCGGCTGCTTTCTGAGTTAAGCGAGCAGTGTGTCAAGAAGCAGTGCGGCTTGGCAGGGTTGTGTTTCAGAGGACGAATGGCTCTCGACCTTCGCCTCACCCAAGTCCGTAGGGGAGATGCAGCGATGGGACAAGACTGTAATTGGATATCACGAAATTAGGGGGGAAAGGGGTTAAAGTACCAACAAAAGAATAAGTGCTGAACACTGTACAATTCTATATTTTTACATCATAAATGTATCAATTGAAATCCATTTATGTTGGAAAGTAAAACCAAATCATATATAGATGTGGCTGTAAATACTACATCATCGTCCTCCATCAGCCAGTGTGCTTCAATATTTCAAAGTGGAAAGAGGCACTATGTGCTACCATTTGGAATTATAGTGTGTTGTACAATGCACTGCTATAATACCTGGGTTGTATATAACAATATATTCCACTCATCGTCTGAGTATTATTTATACACTGTGAGCTGATTCATTTTGCCAAGGAGAGAGACATGCGATGCTGTTATCAGTTTACTTAGAAAGGTGATCTTCTACAATGTTGCATAGGGCAGAAATGGAATACACAGCACCTTGCTACACATATATATATTTTTACAGTAGCCAACTGCTTTACAATACCCCTACAATACCGTTATATCGGAAAATCTGTTCCACGTATGTACTGTGTAAAGATAATGAAAGTATAAGACTGACATATTTCTTAACATGGTCTCAACCTGTCATTGGTTTGCAAAAACAAATTGCATGTCAAGTTATAGTCAAATACTCTATAGAAAAAAATGTACATTTAGAAATGTGTATCTTGTATTTTTTGCTATTGGATTAAAAGGTAGTTGAAATTAGTAAATGGTGAGGCTATCATTATTTTGTCCTGTGTGGCTGAGATGGGAGAGCACAGTGCTTGCTACACCAGTGTTGTGGGTTCGACTCCCACGGGGGACAAGTTACAAAAAGTATGAAAAATGCATGCACTCACTACTGTATATCACTCTGGATAAGAGTGTCTGCTAAATGACGTAAATGTACATTTGATGTATTGATGGCAAAACAAAATGTTCTTATGGTATTTAAACGAAAATCAAATCATCATGTTTATTGGTTGCATACACATATTTAGCAGATGTTATTGCGAGTGTAGAGAAATGCTTGTGAATATAATGTGAGAAATAACACACACACACACACACACACAAAATAATACTGCAAAGTTGCTTAGAAGCCAGGAACCAGGCGACCATGTTTATCAGTGCCATGTTATTTTTATGAACCCTAATCAAGAGTTCTGAACATAAGAATGGGGGCATTACAAGTGAATCAGTTTAGAGTTTTGTAGTTTTGAAAATACATCCCTTACATCGGAAAAATGTGCCAAAGTGATTGAAAATAACTGATATACAGTGCCTTCAGAAAGTATTCAGACCCCTTGACTTTTTTCACATTTGTTACATTACAGCTTTATTCTAGAATTGATTAAATTGTTTTTTTCCTCATCAATCAACACACAAAACTCCATAATGACTATTCAAAAACAGGTTTTAGAAAGTTTTGCAAATGTATAAAATAAAAAAACGGAAATATCACATTTACATAAGTATTCTGACCATTTACTCAGTACTTTGCACCATTGGCAGCGATTACAGCCTTGAGTCTTCTTTCGTATGATGCTACGAGCTTGGCACACCTGTATTTGGGGAGTTTCTCCCATTCTTCTCTGCAGATCCTCTCAATCTCTGTCAGGTTGGATGGGGAGCGTCGATGCAATGCTATTTTCGGGTCTCTCCAGAGATGTCTGATCGGGTCGTTGTCCTGTTGGAAGGTGAACCTTCCAGGATTCCTCCAGATGTGACACTTAATCTTGATTTCATCAGACCAGAGAATCTTGTTTCTCATGGTTTGAGAGTCTTAAGGTGCCTTTTGGCAAACTCCAAGTGGGCTGTCATGTGCCTTTTACTGAAGAGTGGCTTCCATCTGGCCAATCTACCAAAAAGGCCTGATTGGTGGAGTACTGCAGAGATGGTTGTCCTTCTGGAAGGTTTTGGTACCCTTCCCCAGATCTGTGCCTTGACACAATCCTGTCTCGGTGCTCTAAGGACAATTCCTTTGACCTCATGGCTTGGTTTTTGCTCTGACATGCACTGTCAACTGTGGGACCTTATATGGGCAGGTGTGTGACTTTCCAAATCATGTGCAATCAATTGAATGTACCACAGATGGACTCCAATCAAGTTGTAGAAACATCTCAAGGATGATCAATGGAAAAAGGATGCGCCTGAGCTCAATTTAAAGTCTCATAGCAAAGGGTTTGAATACTTATGCAAATAAGGTATTTCTGTTTTAAATTCTTTATAAATTTGTAAACATTTCTAAACATCTGTTTTCACTTTGTCATTATGGGGCATTGTGTGTAGACTGATGAGGACAAAAATGTATTTCATCCATTTTAGAATGAGGCTGTAACAACAAAATGTGGAAAAAGTCAAGGGGTCTAAATACTTTACGAATGCACTGTATTCCCATTGATTCCCATTGAACCCAAAATATCAGCTTGTTTTAATCAAATGTTTGTAAACAATGTAAAGTAAACAAGTGCTGTATAGCCTCAAAACATGGTTAACATTGTTATTTTGATATCATGGATGGTCAGTCCTTGCATCCATAGTTCTGTCTATGAGTTTGAAAGTGGTTACATTCCTTCAGGCCCATCCCTAAAAAACAACCAAAACAGAGGGCAGGTGACCACTTTGTTATTGTTTCAATTAAGGATTCTAGCTTTTAATGGGACAATGCTACTTACTTCATCCTAGATTATCACCTCTTAACCCAGTGATTATAATGGATAGACTGGATGCCAGTATACTCACATGTAGTTTAATTTAATGCATTTAGCACCCAGTCTTGACATTACATGATGTCTGTTACCTTATGTTTAAGTGATAATGTCTGAGAAGCCGGTGTTTGGAGGGTATATTGGCACGGGTGTTGTTAGGCCCGAGACGAGGCATTATCACTATCATAAAACGGTAGCCTATCGGTAAAGGACGCTGGGTCAGTATCCGAAAGGTTGCCGGTTCAATTTCCAGAGCTGACTAGGTGAAACATCTATTAATATGTCCTTGAACAACGCACTTAACCCTAATTCATCTGGATAAGAGTGTCTGCTGAAATGTAAATAACTATTTACGTATTTTCATCAAAAACATTATTTTAATGAATTTATTCATACTATTTCATCCTTCCACGATATATAGTACCGACACAAATCTAAGGTTGCTAGCCAAGCCGGCTGGTCGTTTGTTCTTTCTGTTCGGTTGCCAGAGACGCGACCTGGTCTTAAATCTTTTTGTTCTGTATCTGGACGTGACCCAGTCCTTCGTTCTATTGTCAATGTTCTTATTGCTAGCTGGGCAACTACGGCTAATTTACAGTCACGTCAAACGGTGCAGTCAGAATAACAGCAAAGTAGCTGCATTTGCGTTTGTTTAAGCTGTTTTCTAGTGACATTTATCTGGATACATCCATAACAATGAGGTAATGATGTGTGATTTCGTCTGTTCAGAGGACCTTGCCAACAACACAGCTAACACAATCACTTCAAACTAAAGCTGGAAAAACTGCAAACGGGCTGCATTTAGTTTAGTTTGACCTGTTTTCTATTGACATTTGCATACATCCATAAAGTTTATGCCAGCAGATTCATGATTTTGACTGTCTGCGAAAAGCTGTCTGCCTGTGGGTCTGGTTAAGACACTTTCATTACTGTAGATCGAAGTTGAATATTGAAACAATGTTGCAAATTTTGGAGAGACAGACAGTAAGGTTATACAAATCTCCACTGTTGGAAACTAAATGTTAGTCTAAAATAAATGTGAGATAATGTGTAGATGCTTTTTATAGTGGAGATCAAGTTTATAAATTGCCTGCCTGGGCTGATGAGACAGTGGATTGCGCAGTCAAATGGAACAGAGTAAATAGGCATTTTAACATCATAGATTTAGCCAGTGGTAATTTGTGGAATAGACACCATCTGGAATGCATTTTTAACCAACAGCATTCAGGATTAGACCCACCCGTTGTATAATCTCACAGAACCAACTATCAAACTAACTGTCATTTGTCACTTGTAGCGTTAGGGTAAAGCCCATTTATGCTTGATCTGTAAATGTGGTCTCAGGCTCCATGTGGAGGATGTGACGTAATCGGAACGTCGGAGGCACGAAGAGGCCAAATTGAGCTACTTACTGCATCGCTGTGCACCCCACATTTTGTAACAATGTACAGGGCTCCTTATAGCTCTGCACTGACATGATTGGTTGAACACAAACTCACTTCCTTGACAACTTCCCGCACTTCTGCTCCGCGAAGCACTTAAAGTATGAATGCCCTGCAGGCCAGTACAGACGTTGGATTGACCAAGCAGCGTCTGCATTGGTTGTGCAGCGCCTTTCAGGGTTTCTGTAGCTCTGACTAGGGGAAGAGGTTACTGATAACATGACAAAAAGTCAACCCTTTGAAATTCTTACACACCATACTCAAACGTGCTACTCTACATAATGAAGTGTTGTTTTTATGAAAACAGATTGGTTAATTCAACATTTCAAAGAAAGTACCAACAGAACAAACAACATTAATGAAATGTCATGTTTGCTTTCGGATTACTACTGTTTCATATTTTGACATCTGGATATGGTTTCAATGTTGCATTAAGACAACACTGTCTGAGGGAAAAGCTTGCCATGTGAATTGAAAAGGAAAATAAGCCACTCAAACAAAGTGACTAGAAAATTGTAATTAGAAAGTGTCACTCATGGATGACAGATGATTTTTTTCACCAGACATGATACAATTAAAAAAATATATTCTTACACCTGACATTTGCTATGTCGATATGTGAACAGTTTGCCATCAAGTTCGCTATTGTTTTGAGACCTTTCGGAAAGGGTCTTTTTGTGTATCCAGGATAAATCCCTTTATATAACATGCCTGATGAAAGTCTTCCTTTCTGATCTCCAGTACTGTTGAAGCTATGGGGAGTCCAGGCTGTGACCGCGTGGGGAGCACAGTGCCCCTTCCCCTGATGAGTTTCAATGACTACCCCTACAGTGTGTCTGCTCTGAGGGCCTGGGAGGAGGAGGACACCAAGCCGCCCCGTGGACTGATAAGTGTGCCTAAACACACCCTGCAAGGGGTGTTCCTGCCCTGCTCTGACATGCTCCTCACTGAAGACAGCTTGTGGCTGTTGAAGAAGAAAGAGGCAGCACCCCCTGAGCCCCCCTGTAAGCCCTTGGAGCAGTGCCCTG
The DNA here is from genome assembly GCF_023373465.1 of Oncorhynchus keta. Lineage (NCBI taxonomy): Eukaryota > Metazoa > Chordata > Actinopteri > Salmoniformes > Salmonidae > Oncorhynchus > Oncorhynchus keta. The sequence goes on from NC_068447.1 coordinate 33,858,871, forward strand.
TCATCGACAGCCAGGGCCTGGGGGTGGGCCTGGGATTGGAGGTCCCCTCTGGGCTAGAGGGACAGGTGGAGGAACGCTGTCTGGAGCAGGTTCAGAGCATTGTGTTGGGAGAAGTAATGAAGGACATAGAGACCGCCTGCAAGCTGCTCAACATTACCCCAGGTAGGAAAACTGTTTAACTACCAAGATATTGTGTGCCTGTAATTTGTTACCATATTGTTACCATGGTATTACGGTTATTATTACTGTTATTACTGTGCTGTAAACTATGCTACTGTTTCATACAGTGCCTTGGGAAAGTATTCAGACCCCTTGACTTTTTACATGTTTTGTTATGTTACAGCCTTATTCTAAAATGGATTTTAAAAAATGTAAATCCTCAGAAATCTACACACAATACCACCATAATGACAAAGTGAAAACAGGTTTTTGCAAATGTATTAAAAAAAAAAAAAACCTTCTTTACATGAGTATTCCAACCCTTCGCTATGAGATCAATTGATTAGACATGATTTGGAAAGGCACACACCTGTCTATATAAGGTCCCACAGTTGACAGTGCATGTCAGAGCAAAAACCATGATGTCAAAGGAATTGTCTGTAGAGCTCTGAGACAGGATTGTGTCGAGGCACATATCTGGGGAAGGGTACCAAATAAACTATGCAGCATTGAAGGTCCCCAAGAACACAGTGGCCTCCATCATTCTAAAATGGAAGAAGTTTGGAACCACCAAGACTCTTCCCAGAGCTGGTCGCCCAGCCAAACTGAGCAATCGGGGGAGATGGGCCTTGGTGAGGAAAGTGACCAAGAACCCGACTGGTTCAGTGAAGCATGGTGGTGGCAGCATCATGTTGTGGGATGTTTTTCAGTTGCAGGGACTGGGAGAGTAGTCAGGATCGAGGCAAAGATGAACGGAGAGAGATCCTTGATGAAAACCTGCTAGAGCACTCAGGACCTCAGACTGTTGGGAAGGTTCACCTTCCAACAGGACAACAACCCAGACAGGACAAGCACACAGCCAAGACAACGCAGTAGTGGCTTCGTAACAAGTCTCTGAATGTCCTCGAGTGGCCCAGCCAGAGCCCGGACTTGAACCCGAACGAACATCTCTGAAGAGACCTGAAAGTAGCTGTGCAGCAACTCTCCCAATCCAACCTGACAGAGATTGAGAAGATCTGCAGAGAATAATGGGAGAAACTCCCAACATACAGGTGTACCAAGCTTGTAGCGTCATACCCAAGAAGACTTGAGGCTGTAATCGCTGCCAAAGGTGCTTCAACAAAGTATTGAGTAAAGGGTCTGAATACTTATGTAAATGTGATATTTATGTGTTTTTTTGTTACTGTTTTTGCTTTGTTATTATTGAGCATTGTGGGTAGATTAATATAGATTTAAAAAACGATTGAATCAATTTTAGAATAAGGCTGTAACCTACCAAAATGTGAAAAAAGTCAAGGGGTCTGAATAGTCTCCAAAAGGGATAGACCTCATGTCTCTATCAGTCTCAGGGTCTGTCATGTTCACCACAGTTAAACATGTGATCTGTCACTGTCTGTAGAATGACTAGAATAAGGATAAAAGAGCACTGAGAAAAGTCTCACAGTTGAAACACCCCATTATCCACTGTCAGACCTTTCTTATAAGGAAAGCAAACAAAACAGTAAAGGTCACCATTCACTGTCGGCTGCCCTTTTTTTATGCGACATTGCGACTTCTATGCTAATAAATAAGACTTCTATGCTAATAATATATTATTATTATCACTGCATTGTTGGGAAAGAGCTCTCAAGGTAAGGATTTTACTGTACTGTTTTACACCTGTTGTATGCTGTGCACGTGGCGAATAAACTTCAAAACTTGAATAATCTCTGAAACTTGAAACTTGAATACCACTGACGCTGGGCTAAGCCCAATGGCAGAAGTGTCTGGGGCCTCTCCGCCCTGTGCAAATGCCTCTGTTGACAATTCATCATTTCACACGCCTCATTTCACATGCTCACTCACTCACTACTTGTCATAGGGAAGACAAATATCAGTTCAGAAATTGCATACAGTACAATGTACCTCATCGCCTCTGCAGAACCCATGGAGTGGAACTGTGGGAACGTCCAGAAGTGGCTGCTGTGGACAGAGCACCTGTACAGACTACCCCAGGTGGGAAAGGTGTTCCAGGAGCTCAGTGGGAAGGACCTGTGCTCCATGACAGAGGAGGACTTCAGGCAGCGCTCGATGCAATGTGGAGACCTGCTGTTTGCTCACCTGGACATCTGGAGGTCAGGTAGGGCAACTGACAACCTTGAACGGAGCTGTTAATCAGACTGTGGTATATATATATATACACTGAGTGTACACAACATTAGGAACACCTTCCTAATATTGAGTTGCATCCTCTTTGGCCCTCAGAACAGACTCAATTTGCTGGGGCATTGACTCTACAAGGTGTTGAAAACGTTCCACAGGGATGCTGGCCCATGTTGACTCCAATGCTTCCCATACTTGTGTCAAGTTGGCTGGATGTCCTTTGGGTGGTGGGCCATTCCTGATACACATGGGAAACTGTTGAGTGTGAAAAACCCAGCAGCATTGCAGTTCTTGACACACTGAAACTGGTGCACCTGGCACCTACTACCATACACCGTTCAAAGACACTTAAATATTTTGTCTTGCCCATTCACCCTCTAAGTGGCACACATCCACAATCCATGTTTCAATTGTACCAAGGCTTAAAAATACTTATTTAACCTGTCTCCTCCCCTTTATCTACACTGATTGAAGTGGACTTAACAAGTGACATCAATAAGGGATCATAGCTTTCACCTGGATTCACCTGGTCAGTCTATGGCATGGAAAGAGCAGGTGTTCTTAATGTTTTGTACACTTATATTATAATATGGCATATATTTCATTTATGGTGTGCGTAATTCCATAGAAAATTATTGAATGTTTAATAGCCACAAGCCAAATGAGTACTTGGCTCATTCACTATATAGATTGTACTGTAGTTTTCAGATATTTTCTTAAGTCTTATGTTGAGATAACAAATGCGTAATCCTGTTCAATGTTGTTTTTGTCACAGCTGCGTGCATGAAGGAGTGCTGCACACCAGGAGATACCAAGTTACATAGTGCTGAGGAGACGTGTCCAGAGGCTGACTCATCCTGCTCAAGCCAGCCCATCCACCTGTGGCAGTTCCTTAGACAGCTGCTCCTCAAGCCACACAACTATGGACGCTGCATCCGCTGGCTCAACAAGGAGAAAGGTTAGTGGGCAGGGGAAAGAGGGGGGAGTGCAGACAGGTGTGTGGTGTACATTTTAGCTTGGAATTTCAGCATGTTCAGGTGGGATAGAGTTTTTGGCCCAGATCATGACATCACAATCTGATCGGATTATTCTGACCAATGACCAGTCATCTTTTATTTTGCATATGATTCCTCCTACTTTGAAAGGATATGCGGGGTAGGCTCTAGATTCAAGATGGTCCGATGCGCCAATCAGGGCAGTGTATGTAAATATATTTAAATTCCTATAAACACGCCCACAGGATCAGACTGAGCATTTCAATGGCAAAAGCTTATTTTTATGAAATAGACACACACAGTAATGTATTAGAAATATAGTGATGATTTAAAAGCTAAAATAAAAAGACTGGATGAGGGCTTTAAAGCTGAGGGTGTCCTAAAAGGTACACTGTAAGTGTGAGAACATTTGGCCATGTGAACTGACTTGGGTTATTCAACATTTGGGGCTTATTGTCCATTGGTTGCTGAAAAAAGTGAAATGTTCCATCTCTTGCATTTTATTTTTCCTTTGAATCATCAGGTATCTTCAAAATCGAAAACTCGGCTTATGTAGCCAGGTTATGGGGCCTCAGAAAGAATCGTCCAGCTATGAACTACGACAAGCTGAGTCGCTCTATCCGGCAGTACTACAAGAAGGGCATCATCCGCAAGCCTGATGTGTCCCAGAGACTGGTCTATCAGTTTGTCCACCCTGTATGAAGCTGTTGAGCAGCCAGCCAGAAGAGGAGAACACGAGTGGTGATGACTGGTGACAACTAACTGAAAAGAAGCCTCTAACTGCTGTTTTAGCTCCAGCATTAACAATGCACTGCATAGACTGCCTCCTGCATTGTGCACTCCTGCCTAATTTCAATATTCTTATGTGTAACCTGATATGGGAATTTATTGTCACATTGCATTAGATATGTAATGTTTTACATTTCCAATATTGTTGAAATAATTTTAATATTAATTGTCCAATATTTCATTTTCACAAATGTCAATTCCATGTTTGTATATTTTTTCTCTTAATCACCAGTACATCAGCTACTATTTATTTCTTCATTTGTAATGGTTGCTCTTTTTAGTGCCATTTACATTTCAACATGTCCCTCCTTACAAACCATAGCACTTACAAATGTTACATTTTACATAATTAGTTCTCTGAAGCTTGCTTTGGAAACTACAGTGGACTAAGCTATGGTGAGTATATAATGTACTATAGAATGGATTGAATATGTTCACTGCTGATCTCTAGTAGCAGTCCGATGTTAAGGCCACTTCATAGGTCACAGTCACAGCTGTTTACCCCATACAGTAGGGCCAATTATGATCCTGATATAGATTTGTAATATCACAGATCTCATTGAATTGAAATGATTTGACTCCGGTGCCCATTCCCTGGCGGAAGAATACAGTCTAATAGGAATGAGTGAATACAGTGACCTACTGTAATATAAGCATTTCAATACCACTGCCACATTTCAAGTGCTTGGAACTGTATGTGGAGTCGAACACCTGTGTCAGAGATTTAGTGATTGGATACATACAAATGTTGGAATATAATATTGAATATTTATAATGACAATGTGTAAGAATGTGTTTAAATACTGAATGTGTTTAAAACAAAGCAACCTTTTTTTTTTTACATCAAGCACCCTAAGACTACAATCATAGCATATCATAACCCATAATGCACAGTCAAAATCCATCCAAAAAACACACACGGGACACGAAACATTTTGTTTGTATTCTCAACAAACTTGTTTTCCCCTTTCAAACCAATATTGTAATATTGACACCATCACAACAACTTTGATTCAGAATATCATCCTTATTATCATAATCATAATGATCTTTATGCATATTTAAATTAACCTTGTGTTACATTAAGATGAACAGGCACTACACCAGTTAGGAGATCAAATTACATCACTAACTATAAACATACACACGTCTGCTAATACAGGGGTTTCACAACATGAGCCGTGTCCCCCTTGTGTGCATAAGGAAGAGAAAAATCAACATTAAAAAAGCATTTACATATACACCGTTTTTACTGCCTCAATGTAGTTAGGTTTAATTTCCAACTCAACACAGTTGTACAGTTACAAGATAATAAAAGCCTTAAATTACATCATCATATACAAATCTGACAGCGTGGGGTAACATCACGCTCTTATATGGTACATTGACAATTCCATTGCGATGCAATTCATACGATATGGTACCTATTACTTAATATGCTTTCCATTGCTGTTATTTTGTTGTAACACATTTGCATGTATGATACTACATTTTGTCTTAGTATTTGATCACTTGCATTTTTTTATTATTATTTTATTTACAATTACACAACTCATACACGCTGAATGATAAAGATTTTTGTTTCCCAAAAAATATCTACCCGAGGTGTGTGTGTGCGTGTAAAGGCTATAAGATAATTTGATGATATTAGTTATTTTTGCTGGGTAGTTTACATTAAGATACATAACTTGTGAGCTGGTGATGTGTTCTCTCAACAGTGATACCAAGACCTGGTGAAATCTCCTCTGAAGCCATAACCAAAACACATCTTGCCAATATAATAATGTTCTATGACATCAAACTTGAGGCGGTTTAACCTCACGTTCATGACCCCTGTTCTGTGCAAAGCTTTCTGCTCTCACAACATTATTGCATGCCTGATTTAGATGGCCCACCATTGGCAAAAATATTTGAATCGGATAAACATCTGATAAACTAGATTTGTCAGCAAGTACTGTAATATTTTCTGTATATACAGTATGTTCATTTAAAGCAGGGGCTGAGTTAGGTGTGAGCATGTGAAGTATACTACCATGAGCAATCTAAAGTAGAGTTAATGACTTCTGTCAAAGAAATTATTTCTGATATACTGTAGTCACTGTGGTATGCTCTTGTCTTCCCCCCTGTGGATCAACTATTGAATGATCAAATAAATACTGAGACAACAGGTAGCAGTTAGTTGCATGACAGGGTTATGTGATAGTTGAGTTATTGCATGAGGAAAGAGTTTTATGTATTTCAGATTTCGGTCATTCTTTGGCTCAGTAGGGGGCCGATTCCAACCCGAGTTAAGTGGCGTAAATGGAACATAGTCCCTTTTAATGAACTTTTATCTCTATGCTTGTACTGACCTTGAATTTAAGCATGCGAATAGCACCTGCTATTCGTTCGGGTTAGAGATCTAAGAAACTAAGGCGTGACGGAGGTTTGTCTACAGCCACGCCGTATTCTGACCGTGACCTAATTCCCTAATAATTCCACTACCTTGACACTGTAGCAAATCTGCCAGTTCCAATTGGAAAAAGCATCATTTTTTTTCTTATATAGAAATAACAGCATTATCCATGCACTGCAATGTTTCAATTGATAAGAGCTATTGATAAGAGCTAGGTAAATTATTAATCTGTTTGGAGAAGGGGATTATAAATACACATAGCAATTGTTTGAGATGATTTTTCCTTATGATCCCAGGAGACGAATGTGAAACCAGTCATATGGAAGCCAACAAAATCATATCAACATGACATGTATTGCGGCCTCTTTTCCGCAGTGAAATAGGCCATAAATAACTTTGCCATTATTTAGAATTTTAATTGTGTGCCCTCATCATTTGCGTGGATGAAATTTGGAGACCCAAGATATAGGCTTCTGTAGGGCTGAACCTGGCTAGTTGATGTTTGTGCATTTGAATGTTTTAATTATATACCCAGGTTTTTCTCCTTTTTATTTTACCATTTGAATCATGTTAAATATTAGCCAATATCGGGAGCCACCGTCAGTAATACCCACATACATTTATAAAACAGTCACTTTAGTGTCAGTAAAAAAAATAATTGTAGCTTACATTTTGCATCCTTCTATTCTATTCTGTTTACCTTTCTTTCCTCTGTCACCTCTGTGTAGTTGTTGCTGAGGGTTGCTAGCATTAGTGGATCATATTAGGCTAACGTTGTGCAATAATTTGGGACATGTAGCATATTTGAATCCTTCTGGAACTCAGTAAGCAGGTTTAACCTGGAGCCTGGCGCACGGTTCACAACGACTGGACCATCGTTGTCCAACAGTTCCATGATTAGGACTAGATTATTGTTCAACCCTCATACACCTCCCATTAATTCATGGATTGAATTTGAATATGACAACTTTCAGGATCATTCAAACCACTGTATTTTTTATTCATCAATATATTTAATGCATAAAGGCTTTCCAAACCTGTTTTTTTAATGATTTATACATACTTTCCTAACCCTTAAAATTTGCCTACATAATCTACAAGATCAGAGAATTTCTTAATCTACCAGCTGGTGCTGAAACAGAGATGATTATGCATATATTGAGATGGCTTTCTTTCATTGATCCCTATATTTGGAACCCGTTCTCTAGATGTATTCTAGTCTGTCGTCAAAGTTCTAATTAAAGGTTCACCGTATTTAAAGGGATGGCTTAAGATAAATGTACAGAAAACCCTATTGAATGAAAAATCCCAGAGAAAATCTGTTGGCCAGCAAGTGGGAGGGTTTATTATCTGTTTAATTAAATGCATTCAGCACGCACAAGGGAACCACGCCTGCAAAGAATGTTAGGCACCTTCATAAGGTAAGTCTGAATACCAACTACTGAGAAGTGCAGTAGGAAAGGCATGTGTAGGAAAGGGCATACACTCCTAAGTCAGAATTGGGCCCCTAAGAGAATGGGTTCATAAGTGCTTTTTGCTTTGTAGGGTTCTCCATGACAGTGGAATACAACATGTCTAGTTAAAAGCAGCATGTCTCCATCCAGGCCCCTACAACTACATTCATGTCCACATTTTAATTTTATATCCTTAAAACATCTACATTTAAAGTTAATATGCCTGATTACGTCACCTGAACAATCAAACCTTTCTAGTTACCATTGACAGATAAAATAAAAGCAAACTGGTGATAATATCATGCCCACTGACCCCAAAAATACAGAATTCCCCTCACAGGTATTCTAGATAATACCCCCAATGAATTGAAAAGAACAGGTATTGTAGATATACCCTGCAATTAACAGGTATTGTAGATATACCCTGCTATTAACAGGTATTGTAGATATACCCTGCAATGAATTGAAATGAGATGTTATGATTTAAGGGTGGTGATGGGAAGAGAGAAAAAGGTATATACACCAACTCCACTTCCGTTTATGAAGTCAGACACAAGTTTGTGGTGCTATTCCAATGCTGTTTCTGTGTCTAATGGTGAACTCTGATCCTCTGCATTGGTTTTCATATCAGCGGATTTGTTGCATCTTGTAGCCTTAATATGGCTTGGAGGTTGAGGGAAAGCCTGTTGCATAGCACATTCTGAGATAAAGTAGTGTAGCAATGCACACACTGGTAAAAGGGATTAGACCAAATCACAAAAAAATAAAATCTATGGTACATTTTGTGGTACTTTTAACAATACACAGCATTCCCAATGTAAACATGAGGACTGAACACATAGCATTGAAAATGCTACACAAAATGGCACCATATACACACAATGCAGGCTGAGTAGCTTGTTCTGGTTAAACGGGTAGGTAGGTATAATTGGTTACATTATTGTCACACTGTTATAGGAGAATGTAGTGCAAATGTATTTTACATCAGCTGCATGATCTTCATATCAAACACAGCACAGATATGCAAAATGTGTCCCTGCATTGGCTCAATGTTATGTTTGAGTTTGTGTAGACTGGAATAAATGCTGCTCCTGTTTTAGTGTTTAAGTCCTCCCCACCTCAAATACTGGATGAATATAATATTGATATATTGTCTTTTCTTACGTTACTAAGATTATATTTAGTCAAGACTGCTTGGCGCATCTGTTGGGCAAGGGATGTGTTGTTCATAAGTCTCTGGCTCTGTGCAGTGCCATTGGATGGGACAGTCCGAGCTGCCTCCAATGGCATACCCTCCTCCTCTGGGGTCATTAAATCTCCTCGACGTAATTGGCCGGGTACAGTCCCTCTCGGCCTGTATCCAGGCGACCTCGACACCAGCCTTGGTCATCTTCATCCTCAGTCTTGGTCAGTTCATCACCTGTGAAGAACATCTCCTTAATCAACTTGCATTCCATGCTCTTTCCATGACTGAACAACATTATGGTCAATAGTACATTTGGACATCTTTGTTGTTTCCTTTATCACATCCCTATTAGCAAAGATCAGGCAGGATGTGCATCATGTTGTTAGGAAGGCCCTACTAACAACCTCTAATATAGGGACAGTCAGAAGACGATTGCTAATGACTAGCAGGTGCCTGTAATTGGAGGAAGTAGAATGTGGCCATTATTGACTAACCACTACAATCTTCCTCTGGGAATAAAGTGACTTTGGAATGGAATGCACAGATAAGGCAGGTCATTTCCCGTGACCTCATCTCCACCCCCCTATCAAGTCAGCTTGGCCATAATAAGCCATCTGGCACTGATAGTTGAGGTAAACTGCACTGTTGGACTCAAATCATAGGGCCAAGAATAGGGTTAACCTGGAAATACATCATATCCAAATCAAGAGACATCAAAGATGGTGAAGTGTTGTCGTTGCTTACCAGCTTTGAAGGTGAGCTCATCTTGTTCCTGTCCGTCATAATCATACAGAGCACGCACCCGGACCCCAGACGCGGTCCCGGTCCCAGCACCCCCTTTTCCGGCGCTGCTAGAGTCTTCCTCAAAGGAGTTTTCATTCCCACCCCCATTGGTCTCACCGCCTGAATGAGCTGCAGGCGCCTCATCATCGGACCAATCAGTGGAGTAGGCCTGGTTCTTTTCATAGCTGCTCACACTGCAACAGAAGGGTTAGGAAGATACATGGGTTTGATCGGGAGAATTTCATAGATAATACAAATATGACTACTGTAGACTAGAGCAACAATAATTAACAGAGTAAATGAAACACATCTATATAATCAATATATATCCAGTTAATTAAACGGAGACTATAAAAAAAGGCATGTTAGATCCCGCGTGTTTGATGACATTTAAATGGTTTGACTAGGGTAGGTCCCGGTGTGGCAGTAGATGGTATGTGGCAGTAGATGGTGTGTGTAGTTTTTGATCAGTGTTGTGGACCTCTCACCTGCCACGGTCACCAGGCAGTGCCACATGATCAGCGCTGATGCTGATCAATTGAAGGAAGACAGAAAAACAAATGGTATGGCATCATGGGAGATATTGATTAACCCTGGCATGTCATTTTGTGTGTGTGTGTGTGTGTTTTTTGTCAGTAGCAGTTTCACCAGTGGAGTGATCCTCTCACCTGCCGCGGTCTCCAGGCGGTGCGACATGGTCAGTGCTGGGGGTCGGTGGGGCCCCAGCCGGCTTCTGCACCTTCTCCCTCTTAACAACAGCAGCGGCATCTGGGTTATAGTCCTGGAAGGCAGAGCAGATGATAAATACGTCTACACTGAAGCAGAGACTCAGATCTGGCCAATGGCATTTAACTTTTCCTTTTTAAATCAGTCAGTAAATCAACAATCTTCCAACTGAAAGCCAATTTACTGAACGGGTTATTAAAAATGCATACTTGTATCTGGGGAGAAATGTCTATGAATACCTGAACCACACAGTACCTCAAACATGGGCCAGTTCATATGCATGCCAGGGCCATGGTGGTTGCTGAACCACTGCAGGTCCTCCTGTGTGTTGGCACCCAGGATGGTGCGCTCCAGTTCTCTGTATACTGTGCCATAGCTGGGGAGAAGACAGAGAGCACATTGTAACACGCAGAGAGAGAGGGGGCCTGTTTAAGGGACAATAATACAGTAGGGCTGCCAGTGCAAACTGTCCAGCGCTGATGGTACTGTTTTCCTGGAGGGTTTCTAGTTGTTTATGAAGGGCCAGCACTCAGAACAACAGAGTGGAATGGTTCAAAGACAAGGTAATTCGGGCCCATTCATAGCACGAGGTGAGGCTACACAGAATACAGACAACACATTTGCATTCAAATTGGAGTAGTGAGATATGAGGTGGAGTCCCGACAGATGGCATTTTTCCACCAAAAGGTGGAGACAAAAACAAAGAATAACTGACAGTCAAGCCCTACAGATGATGACATTTCCTGGGTGATATTGCAAAAAATGTAGGCATAAGATGCTATAATGGACAATCAAATGGACGATTCAAATTCTTCCAAACACATACAAGTTACAAGTAATGTTTCTGCTTTTACTGCTGTCACTGAGACAAGCTGTCTGTATTTGCATGAGTGTGTCGGTGAAAGCTGAGGCATGGGTTTGTAGTTGTTAGCATACCATAACCCTATGGTTGATTTATGGGTTATCACCAATACTGTCGTCCAAAAGGCCAGTGTACTTAGTACTCCATACCACACTATAAAAGCCTACACTCATCCTCCATACTAATCATAAAGCAAGACCAAACACCCAGGAAACGGCTTGAATGAACTCCTTATTCCAATCACCATGGAACCTGGCTTTGTATCACACGCAATTTGATTCACAGCCAAGAATATGACACGCATTCACTCTGACATGATGAAATTTGTCTGAAATGTAATTAACTGCATCATTGAGATTTATCTATTTGAAACTAACTGTAATGAAAGCGACAACATAAATCAAGCACATTGGGAGTAGATTTCTTCTGAATGTGATGTTTAAAATAATCCATAGACTCAACTAATAACTAAAAATAATGCAGCTAATGCACTTAAAGAGATTAATGCTGTAATTAAGGTATTTTGACTGTATATTATCAACACGAATGTTGAATTGTTTTTCAAGGCAGATTTGCTGTTGTGTAGATGATACCAATTTCATTATACAATGCATTTGGAAAGTATTCAGACACCCTTGACTTTTTACACATTTTGTTACATTACAGCCTTATTCTAAAATTGTTTTTCCCCCTCATCCATCTATAGACAATACCCCATAATGACAAAGCAAAAACTGAAATATTACATTTACATAAGTATTCAGACCCTTTACTCAGTACTTTGTTGAAGCACCTTTGGCAGTGATTACAGCCATTACCCAAGTATTCTTGGGTATGACAGTACAAACCTGGCACACCTGTATTTGGTGAGTTTCTCCCATTCTTTTCTGCAGATCCTCTCAAGCTCTGTCAGGTTGGATGGGGAGCGTCGCTGCACAGCTATTTTCAGGTCTCTCCAGAGATGTTCGATCGGGTTCATGTCCGGGCTCTGGACATTCAGAAACTTCTCCCAAAGCCACTCCTGCGTCGTCTTGGCTGTGTGCTTAGGGTCGTTGTCCTGTTGGAAGGTGAACCTTGCTCCAGTCTGAAGTCCTGAGCGCTCTGGAGCAGGTTTTCATCAAGGACCTCTCTGTACTCTGCTCCATTCATCTTTCCCTTGGTCCTGACTAGTCTCCTAGTCCCTTTCACTGAAAAACATCCCCACAGCATGATGCTGCCACCACCATGCCTCATTGTAGGAATGGTCCTAGGTTTAGTCCAGGCCAAAGAGTTCAATCTTGGTTTCATCAGACCAGAGAATCTTGTTTCTCATGGTCTGAGAGTCTTTAGGTAACTTTTGGCAAACTCCAAGCGGGCTGTCATGTGCCTTCTACTGAGGGGTGGCTTCCGTCTGGCCAGTCTACCATAAAGGCCTGATTGGTGGAGTGCTGCAGGGATGTTTATCCTTCTGGAGCTCTGTCAGAGTGACCATTAGGTTCTTGGTCACCACCCTGACCAAGGCCCTTCTCCTCAGATTGCTCAGTTTGGCCGCGCAGCCAGCGCTAGTAAGTGTCTTGGTGTTTCCAAACTCCTTCCATTTAAGAATGAGGCCACTGTGTTCTTAGGATCCTTCAATGTTGTAGAATTTACCACAGGTGGACTCCAATCAAGTTGTAGAAATATATCAATGATGATCAATGCAAACAGGATGCACCTGAGCTCAATTTCGGGTCTCATAGAAAAGGGTCAGAATACTTATGTAAATAAGGTATTTTTTGCAAAAATGTTCAAAAACCTGTTTTCTTTTCGCCATTACGGGGAATTGTGTGTAGATTGATGAGTAAAACATAAATTTAATCAATTTTAGAATAAGGCTGTAACGTAACAAAATGTTAAAAATGTGGAAAAAGGCAAGGGGTCTGAATACTTTCCGAATGCACTGGATGTACAACATCTGTACAAGCCTGGGTTAAAACACATTACTATTTAAGTATTTGTCATTTAAATACTTATTTTCTGTTTATTTGAGTATTTTCAAATAATGTGGCCAAATCAGCTACTTCTATTTGAAGTATTTTAAAATAATTTAAAATAACTTTCTGTAAATAGCTTCATGTACTTCATGTATTTCCAAATACATTATTTCAAATACCCCTACGACTAAAGGGTTTTGAATGCATTGAGTAATTAAATATCTGCATTTGAAAATACACTTTCCTGTGTCTGAGTATTTCCAAATACGCGCCAATACTTTTCCGATTGTATTTCCAAATACATTCCAATATTCAACCATGTTAATTTTCCAATAAAAAAATTTTTTTTTTTTTTATACATCAAAATGTCTTTAAAAGTATTAAAATACCCTAAATAGTATTTAAACACAGGTCTGATCCTGTACCAACTGAAAAGATTTCCTCAATAACCCTTTCATTCAAAGGCCATGTGGGAGGATAGGTTGATGTAGGTTATGTAATAAAGGATGGGCTGTAGTATGTATGGGACGATAGAGGATAACACCAGTCACTGACCTTTGGTTCTCAGTGAGATTGAGGTGGCGTTTAATGTCCAGCAGGATCTCTTTAAGGAAGGTGAGTCTCTTGACCTCATGCTGCTGGCACTGGTCAAACACTTGCTCCATGCTCTCCTGGTATGGGGGAGTGACCGCACTCAACTCCGACAGAGACTTCTCATACTTCTCCTTAGCCTAGGGGATGATAAGGACAGCATTAGCTCTGACAGATAATGATGTCATTTTGACGTCATTACAACTAGACGTTTTGCACTCTGGGTTGAATACCAAGCAACCTGCATCCGTACACCGTGGGTGTGTATACTGTAAGCATCTCACTCTCCCTGGCCCAGAGTAATCTGCTCTTGTCATCACCAGGGCTCCGTGAATAGAGTCGGAGATCCACCCTGCTGGATTACGTCCTGTGTGTTCACCACTGTAATCTCACCAAGTCGTCTTAAATAGTCCTGCATTGATTCTGTTTTTCACAGCTTTATTTCACTTGAGCCACTAACAGAAACAGAAACTAATAATAATGATCAGTCTGTTTGAGATATGATGTACGTAGTATACTGCAATAGCACACGCACTCACCACAGTGTTAATACCACTACATATACAGTCGAAGTCGGAAGTTTACATACACCTTAGCCAAATACATGTCAACTCAGTTTTTCACAATACCTGACATTAAAAAAGTACCATTTTTAGGTCAGTTAGGATCACCACTTTATTTTAAGAATGTGAAATGTCAGAATAATAGTAGAGAGAATTATTTATTTCATCTTTTATTTCTTTCATCACATTCCCAGTGGGTCAGAAGTTTACATACACTCAGTTAGTATTTGGTAGCATTGCCTTTAAATTGTTTCACTTGGGTCAAACATTTTGGGTAGCATTCCACAAGCTTCCCATAATACATTGGGTTAATTTTGGCCCATGCCTCCTGACAGAGCTGGTGTAAGGAAAATAACCTCACACTCAACGTCAACAAAACTAAGGAGATGATTGTGGACTTCAGGAAACAGCAGAGGGAACACCCCCCTATCCACATCGATGGAACAGTAGTGGAGAGGGTAGTAAGTTTTAAGTTCCTCGGCATACACATCACAGACAAACTGAATTGGTCCACTCACACAGACAGCATCGTGAAGAAGGCGCAGCAGCGCCTCTTCAACCTCAGGAGGCTGAAGAAATTCGGCTTGTCACCAAAAGCACTCACAAACTTCTACAGATGCACAATCGAGAGCATCCTGGCGGGCTGTATCACCGCCTGGTACAGCAACTGCTCCGCCCACAACCAGAAGGCTCTCCAGAGGGTAGTGAGGTCTGCACAACGCATCACCGGGGGCAAAGTACCTGCCCTCCAGGACACCTGCACCACCCGATGTTACAGGAAGGCCATAAAGATCATCAAGGACAACAACCACCCGAGCCACTGCCTGTTCACCCCGCTATCATCCAGAAGGCGAGGTCAGTACAGGTGCATCAAAGCAGGGACCGAGAGACTGAAAAACAGCTTCTATCTCAAGGCCATCAGACTGTTAAACAGCCACCACTAACATTGAGTGGCTGCTGCCAACACACTGACACTGACTCAACTCCAGCCACTTTAATAATGGGAATTGATGGGAAATGATGTAAAATATATCACCAGCCACTTTAAACAATGCTACCTAATATAATGTTTACATACCCTACATTATTCATCTCATATGCATACGTATATACTGTACTCTATATCATCTACTGCATCCTTATGTAATACATGTATCACTAGCCTCTTTAACTATGCCACTTTGTTTACATACTCATCTCATATGTATATACTGTACTCGATACCATCTACTGTATCTTGCCTCTGCTGCTCTGTACCATCACTCATTCATATATCTTTATGTACATATTCTTTATCCCCTTACACTGTGTATAAGACAGTAGTTTTGGAATTGTTAGTTAGATTATTTGTTGGTTATTACTGCATTGTCGGAACTAGAAGCACAAGCATTTCGCTACACTCGCATTAACATCTGCTAAACATGTGTATGTGACAAATAAAATTGGATTTGATTTGATTTAACTACGTCAGGTTTGTAGGACTCCTTGCTCGCACATGCTTTTTCAGGTCTGCCCGCAAATTTTCTATAGGATTGAGGTCAGGGCTTTGTGAGGGCCACTCCAATACCTTGACCTTGTTGTCCTTAAACCATTTTGCCACAACTTTGGAAGTATGCTTGGGGTCATTGTCCATTTGGAAGATCCATTTGCGACCAAGCTTTAACTTCCTGACTGATGTCTTGAGATGTTGCTTCAATATATCCCTCATGATCCCATCTATTTTTTGAAGTGCACCAGTCCCTCCTGCAGCAAAGCATGCCCACAACATGATGCTGCCACCCCCGTGCTTCACGGTTGGGATGGTGTTCTTTGGCTTGCAAGCCTCCCCCTTTTTCCTCCAAACATAACGATGGTCATTATGGCCAAACAGTTCTATTTTTGTTTAATCAGACCAAAGGACATTTCTCCAAAAAGTACGATCTTTTTCCCCATGTGCAGTTGCAAACCATAGTCTGTTTTTTATGGCGGTTTTAGAGCAGTGGCTTCTTCCTTGCTGAGCGGCCTTTCTGATTATGTCGATATAGGACTCGTTACTGTGGAAATAGATACTTTTGTACATGTTTCCTCCAGCATCTTCACAAGGTCCTTTGCTGTTGTTCTGGGATTGAGTTGCACTTTTCGCACCAAAGTACGTTCATCTCTAGGATACAGAGTGCGTTTCCTTCCTGAGCGGTATCGCGGATGGATGGTCTCGTGGTGTTTATACTTGCGTACTATTGTTTGTACAGATGAACGTGGTACCTTCAGGCGTTTGGAAATTGCTCCCAAGGATGAACCAGACTTGTGGAGGTCTACAATTTTCTTTCTGAGGTCTTGGCTGATTTCTTTTGATTTGCCCATGATGTCAAGCAAAGAGGCACTTGGTTTGAAGGTAGGCCTTGAAATACATCCACAGATAATCCTCCACAGGTACACCTCCAATTAGCCTATCAGAAGCTTCTAAAGCCATGACATAATTTCTGGAATATTCCAAGCTGTTTAAAAGGCACAGTCAACTTAGTGTATGTAAACTTCTGACCCACTGGATTTGTGATACAGTGAATTATAAGTGAAATAATCTGTCTGTAAACAATTGTTGGAAAAATTGCTTGTGTCATGCACAAAGTAGATGTCCTAACCGACTTGCCAAAAATAATTTGTTATTAACAAGAAATTTGTGGAGTGGTTGAAAAACAAGTTTTAATGACTCCAACCTAAGTGTATGTAAACTTCCGACTTCAACTGTATTTTAAAACAGTTGTAATGACACTTGTCAAAATGGAATTGTCACCTGTTTGGTTGTGGTTGTCTCACCTAGCTATCTTAAGGTGAATGCACCAACTGTAAGTCGCTCTGGATAAGACCGTTTGCTAAATGACTAAAATGTTCATGTAAATGTTTGTCCTGACTGTCCACGAGAATCCAAATATGTCACATCAGGTTTGCAACGAATAACTTCAATCAGATCCCCTTTCACCTGTAGAGGGGGAAGGAAAGAACTAGTGGGGATGAACAACTCATGTCTTGTTGTAAATCAAAGGAGAAGATCACTAAAGGAATGTGCTTTGTCTCAACAGACCTTTTTCCAGCTGAAACTCGAATACGTTGAAAAGCGAATACTGGAAAAATATTTCTAATGTAGAATGTGGGGAATGGTCAG
Organism: Oncorhynchus keta; assembly: GCF_023373465.1. NCBI lineage: Eukaryota > Metazoa > Chordata > Actinopteri > Salmoniformes > Salmonidae > Oncorhynchus > Oncorhynchus keta. Next base: position 33,876,607 of record NC_068447.1, read on the forward strand.
AGGCGAACGATAGAACACTAATGTCATTTTTTTTGTTATTTTGTGATGTCATTAAAAATATTATAAAGGAAATACTGTAACTTGGAAAGTATACCCACCCAAGTTCCCATACTATGCGTTGTGCATGTAAAAGGAAAAATGATGAAAGTGTTTGTTAAGAGAGGGAAGTGATGTGAAGAGCTATAAGAGATAATTGTTTTCCATAACTTTGCACTGTGAGTAGTCACCGGTAGTCATGTCCTTTTTTCCATTTGTCGGGCCTCTGTCTCACCTTCTGCATGTCATGTTTGCACTTGTCTGTTTTCTCGTGGAGTTTCTTCTGCTGATCAGTTGTGACGGAGGCCTGTGTCTTCCCGTCTGCCTCTCGGGTGGCGGCCAGTTTCTCCTCCTTACACGCCATGTGGTATGTTTTCTTAGCAGTCTCCATCTGTGGAATCACGTATACAATCTTAGTATCTCTATAGATACATTGTTAAATACTAATACATTTAAGCATGCAGGTGACTTAATTTAGTTATTGTTGAAAGGGCAATGTTCTTCTCTGATGGTCAGCTTGGATGAGTGACTCAGCAAGACTCATTATACTAAAAAAAACAGAACTAACACATAAACACCTGTAGCTATAGTACCTAGCTATTTGGCAGAGCAGCTTGTGTGCTGACTCAGATGTAGCTCAAATGACAAATGTTTTAAAGATGGCCTAAACACTACTTAGGCTAGCACAGACTTGAATATGTTCCGGGATTCTTCTGATGACATTGAGGAGTACACCACATCAGTCACTGGCTTTATCAATAAGTGCGTCGAGGATGTCGTTCCCACAGTGACTGTACGTACATACCCCAACCAGAAGCCATGGATTACAGGCAACATTCACACTGAGCTAAAGGGTAAAGGAGCAGGAGGCTAACCCGGAAGCTTATAAGAAATCCCGCTTTGCCCTCCAACAAACCATCAAACAGGCAAAGCATCAATACAGGACTAAAATCGAATCGTACTACACTCGTCGGATTTGGCAGGGCTTGCAAACTATAACAGACCACAAAGGGAAGCACAGCCGAGAGCTGCCCAGTGACATGAGCTTACCAGACGAGCTAAATAACTTCCATGTTCACTTCAAGGCAAGTAACACTGAAACATGCATGAGAGCATCAGCTGTTCCGGACGACTGTGTGATCACGTTCTCCGTAGCCGATGTGAGTAAGAGCTTTAAACAGGTCAACATTCACAAGGCCGCAGGGCCAGACGGATTACCAGGACGTGTACTCCGAGCATGTGCAGACCAACTGTCAAGTGTCTTCACGGACATTTTCAACCTCTCCCTGTCTAAGTCTGTAATACCAACATGTCTCAAGCAGACCACCATAGTTCCTGTGCCCAAGAACACTTGGGTACAGGGAGGAGGTGAGGGCACTCGGAGTGTGGTGTCAGGAAAACAACCTCTCACTCAACGTCAACAAAATAATATAATAATAAATATATAATAATATATGCCATTTAGCAGACGCTTTTATCCAAAGCGACTTACAGTCATGTGTGCATACATTCTAAGTATGGGTGGTCCCGGGGAACGAACCCACTACCCTGGCGTTACAAGCGCCATGCTCTACCAACTGAGCTACAGAAGGACCACCACCAAAATAAGATGATGATCGTGGACTTCAGGAAACAGCAGAGGGAGCATCTCCCTATCCACATCGAAGGGACAGCAGTGGAAGGTGGAAAGTTTTACGTTCCTCTGCGTACACATCACAGACAAACTGAAATGGTCCACCCACACAGACAGTGTGGTGAAGAAGGCGCAACAGGAGGCTGAAGAAATTTGCCTCTTCACCCAAAACCTTGATAAACTTTTACAGATGCACAATCGAGAGCATCGTGTCGGGCTGGTACGGAAACTGCACCCCCCTCAACTGCAAGGCTCTCCAGAGGGTGGTGCGGTCTGCACAACGCATCACTGGGGACAAACTACCTGTCCTCCATGACACCTACAGCACTCGATGTCACAGGAAGTCCAAAAAGATCATCATGGACAACAACCACCCGAGCCACTGCCTGTTCACACCGCTACCATCCAGAAGGCGAGGTCAGTACAGGTGCATCAAAGCTGGGACCGAGAGACTGAAAAACAGCTTCTATCTCAAGGTCATCAGACTGCTAAACAGCAATCACTAACTGAGAGAGGCTGCTGCCTACATTGAGACACAATCACTGGCCACTTTAATAAATGGATCACTAGTCACTTTAAACAATGCCACTTTAAATAAAGGCACTTTAATAATGTTTACATATCTTACAATACTCATATCATATGTATGTATATACGTATTTTGTTGCACCTTGCCTATGCCACTCGGCCATCGCTCATCCATATATTTATATGTACATATTCTCATTCACCCCTTTAGATTTGTGTATATTAGGTAGTTGTTGGGAAATTGTTTGATTACTTGTTAGATATTACTGCACTGTCGGAACTAGAAGCACAAGTATTTCGCTACACTCGCATTAACATCTGCTAACCATGTGTATGTGACCAATAAAATATGATTGGATTTGGATTTGGTAACCTTCCTAAATGACTACCGACCCATAGCACTCACCTCTGGAACCATGAAATGCTTAGAAAGGCTGGTAATGGCTCACATCAACACCATTATCCCAGAGACCCTAGACCCACTCCAATTTGCATACAGCTCAAACAGATCCAAAGATGATGCAATCTCTATTGCACTCCACCCCTCCCTTTCACACCTGGACAAAAGGAACACCTATGTGAGAATGCTATTCATACAGTTCAGCGTTCAACACCATAGTTCCCTCAAAGCTCATCACTTAGCTAAGGACTGGGAGTAAACACCTCCCTCTCAAACTGGATCCTGGACTTCCTGACTGGCCACCCCCAGGTGGTAAGGGTAGGTAACAACACATCCGCCACGCTGATCCTCAACACAGGGCCCCTCAGGGGTGCGAGCTAAGTCCCCTCCTGTACTCCCTGTTCACTCATGACTGCACGGCCAGGCCTGACAACAAAACCATCATTAAGTTTGCTGATTTTTATTTATTTATTTAACCTTTATTTAACTAGGCAAGTCAGTTAAGAACAAATTCTTATTTTGAATGACGGCCTAGGAACAGTGGGTTAACTGCCTGTTCAGGGGCAGAACGACAGATTTGTACCTTGTCAGCTCAGGGTTTGAACTTGCAACCTTCTGGTTATTAGTCCAACACTCTAACCACTAGGCTACCCTGACGCAACATCCTGATCACTGACAACGATGAGACAGCCTATAGGGAGGAGGTCAGAGACCTGGCCATGTGGTGCAAGGACAACAACCACTCCCTCAACGTGATCAAGTCAAAGGAGATGATTGTGGACTACAGGAAAAGGAGGACCGAGCACGCCCCCATTCTCATCGACGGGGCTGTAGTGGAGCAGGTTGAAAGCTTCAAGTTCCTTGGCGTCCACATCACCAACAAACTAACATGGTCCAAGCACACCAAGACAGTCGTAAAGAGGGCACGACAAAACCTATTCAGGAGACTGAAAAGATTTGGCATGGGTCCTCAGATCCTCAAAAGGTTTTACAGCTGCACCATCGAGAGCATCTGGTCGCATCACCGCCTGGTATGGCAATACCAGGCAACTGCTCGGCCTCCGACCGCAAGGCACTACAGAGGTTAGTGCGTACGGCCCAGTACATCACCGGGGCCAAGCTTCCAGCCATCCAGGACCTCTATACCAGGCGCTGTCAGAGGAAGGCCCTACAAATTGTCAAAGACTCTAGCCCTTGTCATAGACTGTTCTCTCTGCTACCGCACGGCAAGCGGTACCAGAGCGCCAAGTCTAGGTCGAAGATGCTTCTAAACAGCTTCTACCCCCAAACCATAAGACTCCTGAACAGCTAAACAAATGGCTATCCAGACTATTTGCATTACTCCCCCCATACCCCTTTTATGCTGCTGCTACTCTCTGTTATTAGCTATGCATAGTCACTTTAATAACTCTACCTAAATGTACATATTACCTCAATTACCTCGACACAGGTGCCCCCGCACATTGACTCTGGACCAGTACCCCTTGTATATAGCCCCGCTATTGTTATTTACTGCTGCTCTTTAATTATATGTTATTCTTATCTCTTACTTATTTTTGGTCATTGATCAATTTTTGGTCAATGAAAACTGCATTGTTGGTTAAGGGCTTGTAAGTATGCATTTCACTGTTGTATTCGAGGCATGTGACAAATAAAATTTGCTTTGATTTAATTTGACTCCAGCGAGTCCCAGTCCAATGACAGCTGTGTAATGTGTGCGTCACCCATCCTACTCCCATGCAGTACCTTTGCAGCCAGACAGACTGATGCACAACCAAATAGACTAATCAACCAGTTGTAGTCACAGAGGTCAGTCATGAAGACAGCCAAGCGCGTCAAATAGCTACCCACATTCATACATTCACTGTATTGTACACTTTGTATTTAATAACAAATCACTCTAAAAGTAACTGATATTCATGTTAGCCATGTAAGTACACATGATGTTGCAATAAGGAGGATACAACAGATCCCCTTCCCTAAAACTTCCTGTCCACTTACCTCTTTGAGCTTCTTGGCCCATGGTTTCTGGGCCTTCTTGAAGCCCTCGTCGGCCTCTTTGGCCTCCTTGAAGCCTCCGATCATCTGCTTGTGGTAGGCCTCCTTCTGCCAGTTCTTGACCTTCTCCAGGTCTTCATTGAGCAGGCCGTTCTTCACCTCCTGGTGCAGCTCACTCACCTTCTCAGCCTCGGTCATCACACCCAGCCACGCCCTCTCCACGGTGCCATACTGGGGTCCTGGGGTTATATAGGTGTCAGAAAAAATTATTGAAAATGTGAACGTGACCAACTCAGTGGCCTTGTGGTCAGAGTGTCCGCCCTGAGGTTGAAAGGTTGGAAGTTTGATCCCCAACCGAGTCATACCAAAGACTGAAGAAATGGGATCCAATTCATCTCTGTTTGGCCTTTAGTATTAAGGAGATAATTGGGGGTAAGGCCCTGCGATAGACTTATAGCGTCCTTTCCAGGGGGTGTACTTGTACATCAAGCCATCTCACGCTCCTGCTCTTATGAGCCATTCCAGTTTGCACAAGTTAAGCCTCCTCATCTTACAGAAAACACTCACAATACAATCGGGACGGGTGGAGCTGAGCAGTGAGTTAAATCAAAGGAATTTAACATGGGATGAAGACCCCAAAACAGACGCCAAACAGACAATCCCAATACTGGCCTTTCTCGATCAGCTGTCTCCATCTCTTGGACCAGGCGGTCAGCTGGTCACCATAGGCCTTCTCAATCTTGGCACGTTCCTGAAGGCAGCCCATGAGGTCATTGCAGAGCCGGTGGCCGTCGTCAATCCGCTTAACGGCGCGCTTGTAGTTTCCCACCTGAGAATGGTCAGAGGAGGGTAGACATATGAGGTACAAGAGCAAAACACAAGGCTTCCCTACATATCAATGATTGAAGATGAGGATGCAGTCAAGTGCAATACTCAATATGCCAAATCTCTAAGAGCACTAAAATATCTTTAGGTGGAAATAACTAATCTGACGGGCCAACATGCAACTGTAAAATAAGAGAGAGAGAGAGTCAAATATGAAATGGAGATAAAATAGATCAAATAAATGGTTTAACTGTGGTGTAGTGACGGAAATGATAAATTATCTACTAATACCCTGGAGTAACAATAAAGAATCACCTGTACTCACTTTCATCATTCTCATACCACCTTTAAGAGATGCCACCTTAACACAGGCATCGCAGTGCCTGCAGGGGGCATAAGCTCCTGGTGCATGACATAGGGAGGTGGGGGGGCGGCTCATGCCTGTGCATGTGTAGTTATGCAATGGCAGCGGCTTTGTGTGTGTGGCCATCGCTGTGACTTTTTCCACATTTTGTTAAGTTACTCTAAAACGAATAAAATATAATACAGTACCTTGCAAAATTATTCAGCCCCCTTGGGGTTTTCCTATTTTGTTGCATTACAACCTGTAATTTAAATGGATTTTTATTTGGATTTCAAGTAATGGACATACACAAAATAGTCCAAATCGGTGAAGTGAAATGACAAAAAGAACTTGTTTAATTTTTTTCATTTTTTAAAATAAAAATAGAAAAGTGGTGCATGCATATGTATTCACCCCCTTTGCTATGAAACCCCTAAACAAGATCTGGTGCAACCAATTACCTTCAGAAGTCACATAATTAGTTAAATAAAGTCCACCTGTGAGATTGGAGTATCTGTCCATAGGAACACTTTAAGCCGTACACTCCACAGAGCTAGGCTTTACAGAAGAGTGGCCAGAAAAAAGCCATTGCTTAAAGAAAAATATAAGCAAACACGTTTGGTGTTTGCCAAAAGGCATGTGGGAGACTCCCCAAACATATGGAAGAAGGTACTCTGGTCAGATGAGACTAAAATTGAGCTTTTTGGCCATCAAGGAAAACGCTGTTTCTGGCGCAAACCCAACACCTCTCATCACCCTGAGAACACCATCCCCACAGTGAAGCATGGTGGTGGCAGCATCATGCGGTGGGGATGTTTTTCCATCGGCAGGGACAGAGAAACTGGTCAGAATTGAAGGAATGATGGATGGCACTAAATACAGGGAAATTCTTGAGGAAAACCTGTTTCAGATTTCCAGAGATTTGAGACTGGGACGGAGGTTCACCTTCCAGCAAGACAATGACCCTAAGCATACTGCTAAAGCAACACTCGATGGGGAAACATTTAAATGTCTTGGAATGGCCAGGTCAAAGCCCAGACCTCAATCCAATTGAGAATCTGTGGTATGATGTAAAGATTGCTGTACACCAGTGGAACCCATCCAACTTGAAGGAGCTGGAGCAGTTTTGCCTTGAAGAATGGGCAAAAATCCCAGTGGCTAGATGTGCCAAGCTTATAGAGACATGCCCAAGAGACTTGCAGCTGTAATTGCTACAAAAAGGTGTCTCTACAAAGTATTGACTTTGGGGGGTTTATGCATGCTCAAGTTTTCTGTTTTTCTGTCTTATGTATTGTTTATTTCACAATAAAAAATATTTTGCATCTACAAAGTGGTAGGCATGTTGTGTAAATCAAATGATACAACCCCCCCTAAAAATCTATTTTAATTCCAGGTTGTAAGGCAACAAAATAGGAAAAATGCCAAGGGGGTGAATACTTTCGCAAGCCACTGTAAATGTCCTCAATACACACAATACCCCATAATGACAAAGCAAAAACAGGTTTTTAGAAATGTTTGCAAATTGATTAAAAATAAAAAAAACAGAAGTACCTTATTTACATAAGTATTCAGACCCTTTGCTATGAGACTCAATATTTAGCTCAGGTGCATCCTGTTTCCATTGATCATCCTTGAGATGTTTCTACAAATTGATTGGAGTCCACCTGTGGTAAATTCAATTGATTGGACGTGATTAAGGAAAAGCACACACCTGTCTTTATAAAGGTCCTACAGTTGACAGTGCATGTCAGAGCAAAATCCAAGCCATGATGTCGAAGGAATTGTCCGTAGTGCTCCGAGACAGGATTGTGTCGAGGCACAGATCTGGGGAAGTGTACCAAAACATTTCTGCAGGATTGAAGGTCCCCAAGAACACAGTGGCCTCCATCATTCTAAAATGGAAGAAGTTTGGAACCACCAAGACTCTTCCTAGAGCTGGCTGCCTGGCCAAACTGAGCCATCAGGGGAGAAGGGCCTTGGTCAGGGAGATGACCAAGAACCCAATGGTCACTTTGATATAGCTCTAGAGTTCCTCTGTGGAGATTGGAGAACCTTCCAGAAGGACAACAATCTCTGCAGCACTCCACGAATCAGGCCTTTATGGTAGAATGGCCAGACGGAAGACACTCCTCAGTAAAATGCACACGACAGCCCACTTGGAGTTTGCCAAAAGTCACCTAAAGGACTCTCAGTCCATGAGAAACAAGATTCTCTGGTCTGATGAAACCAAGAATGAACTCTTTGTGCCTGAATGCCAGGTGTCACATCTGGAGGAAACCTGGCACCATCCCTACATTCAAGCATGGTGGTGGCAGCATCATGCTGTGGGGATGTTACTCAGCGGCAGGGACTGGGAGACTAGTCAGGATCGAGGCAAACATGAACGGAGCAAAGTACAGAGAGATCCTTGAAAACCTGCTACAGAGCACTCGGGATCTCAGACTGGGGCAAAGGTTCACTTTTCAACAGGACAACGACCCGAAGCACACAGCCAAGACCATGCAGGACTGGCTTCGGGATAAGACTCTGAATGTCCTTGTGTGGCCCAGCCAGAGCCTGGACTTGAACCCGAAAGGGCATCTCAGAGGATCTGCAGAGAAGAATGGAAGAAACTCCCTGAATACAGGTGTCCTAAGCTTGTACCATCATACCCAAGAAGACTTGAGGCTATAATTGCTGCCAAAGGTGCTTCAACAAAGTACTGAGTAAACGGTCTGAGTACTTATGTAAATGTGATATTTCATTTAATTTTGTTGCAAAAATGTATAAAAACAGTTTTTGCTTTGTCATTATTGTAGCTATTAATACAGTTTATAAAAAACAATTGAATCAATTTTAGAATAAGGCTAGAACCTAATTAAATGTGGAAAAAGTCAAGTCTTTCCCGAAGGCACTGTAATGACCCGCGCATGTATTTGTATGTGCCCCTCTGTGTGCGCGCACACGTCTGCGTGTGTGTGTGTGCTGGTGTACTGACTGCTATAATCCTTTACTGTGCTCTAATGCAGGCAGACAGATTATCAGGGATAGGACACTGACAGGACGAGACAGAGACAGGAATGCAGCCCACAGACAAAGACCACTCAGTCCACTCAGCGAGGATGGGCCCTAGGCTGGGTGGGACTGGTGTGGGGTACAGTGTCTGTGTCAAAAACAAAGTCCCTTTAAGAATAGTTTACAGTATATAGATAATATACAGTTTTGTATTTTTGCTGTGTTTTCTGTCAGACGTGCTTTTCATTTTAAACCAAACATCTAGCCCTACAAGAGTCCTTATGCTATTCAGTATGCTGTGGCCAGAGCTTTCTTGGCCGTGTATAGATTTTAGGGCAGGTGGATGTGGGCTGAATGGCTGCCTCAGTGCTGCTTCTAACTGAGAGGCTCTGTCAGTCGGTCTCTGTGACCCTCCTCCTACGATGACACAAAAGGGACTCTATAGTGCTCTATAGTGAATTCCATAGCACTAATTGGATATTTTCTGTGCAACAACATCAACGTATTGGATTAACCAACCATATTCCTATTGATCCTCATAGAAATGAAATGACGTGACCTATAGTATCATGTTGTCAATAATTTTTTCACCAGAAAGGATGATGGTGGCCAGTGATCCTATGACTCATGTTTCCTAAAGAGGGATTGTTGTGTGTGACTTAGCTGATAAAGGTCTATAGGTTTCCCTTCATAGCCCAGATGACCTGTATGGATGGTGTTTCTGAAGTACCTCCCAAAAGCTGTCCATAGCGTCGTCAGCAGTAGCAGCAGATTCATCGTAGGACCCCGACATTTTCCTGGTTGTGGTAAAGCAGGCTAAACCCTAAATGTGGCAGCAGCAGAGCTGGGTCCCTCACACACTGGAAGAGAAGAGAGAGAGAGAGAGAGAGAGAGAGAGAGAGAGAGAGAGAGAGAGAGATTGCCATACATATACATGTAGAAAATACAATACAGTAGAACATCCTGCAACATCCATTAGTTTATTATATGCTTTGAAATACGATACTTGGGCTTTCTATGGTATTCAGAAACCATATGTTTTCCATAGCCAATCAGTGAGCAGCACTGATAAAAGGCTTCCTTTGGAGGCTCTGAGACCATTCTAATAATGAAGTTAAAATAGGTCTTCTATCCCCATGCACACTGCTCTGTGGCCCCAAGGAACAGAAAGGCCATCTTCCACACGCATGTCCCAGAAACCACAGCACACCACAGGATCACTGTAATCATGGAGTTCTGACCCTGTATCGTACTGTACAGTAGCTCAGCATAAACTGTCCCTGCCCCATGGCATGTTCCTTCTGGAAGAGTGCTACTTTACACACATACTCACTGCACACAGACACACATGCATACTGTACTAACACACATGGACACACACATAGACCCAACACAGACAGACTGGCAGGAACGCACACCACTCACACACACTCACTATATCTTCCTCTGAAAAGTCTACATGAAGTTACACAGAGTTGCCCAGAGATCAGAAAAGAGATCAAAATAAACAAATTGCAGTCCTGTTTTAATTGATTTCACATAAACATCTAAGGTTATATAACTGTAGGTGCCTTCTAACAATGTGATTAAACTGCCAATTAATTTGTAAACCCTTCCTCCCTCTAAAACATATAGTGCTTCCTGGCTTTTCTCCAAGATTTGAGACGATTTGTATCTATTCCTTTGACGGCTGGTCGATTCTTCCCCACGAAGAATAAAATAGCACAGACTGGTTAGCGTTTATTCTTGTATTGAGCTCTAATTGAAACCTAATTCAGTTTGCTCTCCTTTACTCTCTCAATTAACTGTTCTTTAGTGGCATCTCCTTCATGCCTGGAAGTCTCCAAAACAACTACCCAGCGCAAAACAGCAAGCACATGGAGGGATACACTACACTATTAAATGGTTCCCAAACAAGGTAGGAAACTAATTAAAGCTAGAATCGGGAGAATGTGTACCAGCCCAACAACAGCCCCTACACTTGATTTAGAACAGAACATGCTATGGTATGTTTCCTCAAACATCAAAAAATGGAGAAAAAACCTCAGGTTTGAAGTTATCATAGAGTAAGACACTTACTAGGTCATTCCACAAATGTGTCCCTTTTGGGTAGTGTAACTTGGTTGATTTATAAAATGTATTTAACCTAGTTTTAACATTCTGTTATGACGAGCACATGTTCAACTTAATAAAAAACATGTTTTTCCATTCTGACTGTTAAATAAATAAAAATCTATAGTAAGTGCCTATTTAGTGCCGAACAGGGTTGACCACAACAGGGTTGGTGATTTAATCTTAAATTATCCATAAATCCCCTTGTGACAGGGGGAATGGAATCTTGTTGTGTTCAAAAGTGAGGGGAAATTGAATGCAAGCTTTAAAAAAAAAATCTCGCCTGTCTATCCGTGGATAAAAGGGTTGACGTGATATGCTCGACACACTTCAGTTTTCCACCACAAAACACCAGACAATGGCTGAAAGGATTAGAAGCAGCTCACCTGATTTTACACTATGATTTAACTATTAGATATTTACAAAACAATAGTTTCACCATATTAAAATGAGAGTTCACGTAACAGGGTTGACCTTAAAATGAAGGACAGGTGTTTTTCTTTTCTTAAAATGAATCGCCAATCACATTAACTAAACACAAAACTAGGGCTTTACAATGATGGTGGACATGTCAATATGCTGGATCTGGGCACGTTATTGAATTGTGTCTGTGGTCTATATTAAATGGCACTTCAATCAATATAACATGCTTTTAAAGACCATTTCGTGGAACGATCCTACTAAGTTAGTAAGGAATTTTTAGGAGTAAAGGTGATAACTTATGTCTGTTTGGCCTTATGCTGACTTCTCCATCTAGCATAGAGTACCAGCCAAAAGTGACTCATTTCGTGGAACGATCCTACTAAGTTAGTAAGGAATTTTTAGGAGTAAAGGTGATAACCTATGTCTGTTTGGCCTTATGCTGACTTCTCCATCTAGCATAGAGTACCAGTCAAAAGTTTGGACACACTTACTCATTCAATCATTTTTCTTTATTTGTACTACTTTCTACATTGTAGAATAACAGCAAAGACATCAGAACTATGAAATAACACATATGGAATCATGTAGTAACCCAAAATACGTGTTAAATAAAATTCACATTTAAAATAAAATAGAAATGAGGTAGTCACCTGGAATGCATTTCAATTAACAGGTGTGCCTCGTTAAATGTTAATTTGTAGAATTTCTTTCCTTCTTAATGTGTTTGAGCCAATCAGTTGTGTTGTGACAAGGTAGGGTTGGTATACAGAAGATAGACATATTTAGTAAAATACCAAGTCCATATTATGACAAGAACAGCTCAAATAAGAAAAGAGAAACGACAGTCAATCATTACTTTAAGACATGAAGGTCAGTCAATACAGAACATTTCAAGAAAGTTTCTTCAAGTGCAGTTTCAAAAACCATCAAGCACAATGATGAAACTGGCTCTCATGAGGACGGCCACAGGAAAAGAAGACCCAGAGTTACCTCTGCTGCAGAGGATAAGTTCATTAGAGTTACCAGCCTCAGAAATTGCAGCCCAAATAAATGCTTCACAGAGTTCAAGGAACAGACACATCTCAACATCAACTGTTCAGAGGAGACTGTGTGAATCAGGCCTTCATGGTCAAATTGCTGCAAAAAAGCACTACTAAAGGACACCAATAAGAAGAAAAGACTTGCTTGAGCCAAGAAACACGAGCAATGGACATTAGACCGGTGGAAATCTGTCCTTTGGTCTGATGAGTCCAACTGTGAGATTTTTGGTTTCAGCCCCTATGTCTTTGTGAGATGCAAAGTAGGTGAACGGATGATCTCCGCATGTGTGGTTCCCACCGTGAAGCACGGAGGAGGTGGTGTGATGGTGCTTTGCTGTTGACATGGCCAGTGATTTATTTAGAATTCAAGGCCCACTTAACTAGCATGACTACCACAGCATTCGATACGCCATCCCATCTTGTTTGCGCTTAGTGGGACTATCATTTGTTTTTCCAAAGGACAATGACCCAGCACACCTCGAGGCTGTGTAAGGGCTATTTGACCGAGAAGGAGAGTGATGGAGTGCTGCATCAGATGACCTGGCCTCCACAATCACCCGACCTCAACCCAATTGAGATGGCTTGGGATGAGTTGGAACACAGAGTGAAGCAAAAGCAGCCAACAAGTGCTCAGCATATGTGGTAACTCCTTCAAGACTGTTGGAAAAGCATTCCAGGTGAAGCTGGTTGAGAGAATGCCAAGAGTGTGCAAAGTTGTCAAAGGCAATCATTAAGGCAAAGCGTGGCTACTTTGAAGAATCTAAAATGTAAAATATATTTAGATTTGTTTAACACTTTTTTGGTTACTACATGATTCCATATGTGTTATTTCATAGCTGTTATGTATTCACTATTATTATTCAATGTAGAAAATAGTAAAAATAAAGAAAAACTCTTGAATGAGTAGGTGTGTCCAAACATTTGACTGGTAATGTAATGGAATCACCTGGTGAACTAAGTAACACTCTGACCATTAGGGGTGCAAAGGGTCGGAAACTTTCCGGTAAATTTGCTTAAATTCATCAAAAAAGTTTGCTTATAAAAGTGAACCTTTTTTTTCTGGGATACACATAAGGCAATTCTAGGTCTCGTGGCATATTTTGGTTAAACTATCCCAATTCAACGGAATTGCAACCCTTTGCATGCACAGTGCATTCTTCCATCACATGTGCAGTGCACTCTTCCATCACATGTACAGCTGATTCTCAAGATCTTGCACACTAAGGAGAGGCTATTGAGCCCACAATGTCTGAGCCAAGGACTACATGCTTTCTGGTAACTTTTGATTACAATACTGGGTGGGGGTGAATATATTTTATACGACATACATGATTTTTTGTTAACAAGTAAATAGTAGCCTACAGCAAAGTGTGGGTAAATCCTTTCAACTTGTTAACAATTTCTGCTCGTTAGTTTTTGCTACCATGTGGGTTTTAGCTTGCTTGACCCTGCTAACTGAGGATTGTTAATTCACCTGTTTCCATACATGTTTCATTTTAAAACATGTATCTTACAAAGGAGTTGTTTAATCTAACTGCTTAACTATTTACCTGTACATGTAATTGTATTTGTAGTTTTTTTCCTCATCTTTACAGGAAAATGCCACAGGCACAATCTGATGTGTGGAAACATTTCACTGCAGCTAATGTAGAAGGCAAAGCTGTGTACATTTGCAAATACTGTGCCAAATCATATTGTGAAGAATGTAACAAAAATGCGGAATCATCTGGACAAGTGCATAAAGTTCCCTTAGCTCTCACAACAAACAAAAGTCCCTCTACTTCTATTCGAGGTGAAAATGATGAATCAGACACCTTATCGATAGCAACAGCTCATGGTCCTCCTGGAATCAGATGTTTTTTGACTCAATGGAGGAACGTAGTCAGAGAAATGCTGATGAATATCTTGCTCGAGCTGTGTATGCAACTGGTTCACCTCTGATGCTCACAAGCAATGTGTATTGGAAGAGATTTCTGAAATGTTCTTCGTCCAGCATACAACCCCCCCAACCAGACATGCTTCATCTACTCATTTGCTGGATGCAGAGTTCAACAGAGTTCAGGTGAAGGTCAAGCAAATCATAGAGAAAGCAGACTGCATTGCAATCATCTCTGGTGGGTGGTTGAATGTTCGTGGGCAAGGAATAATTAACTTCATCATCTCCACCCCTCAACCACTATTCTACAAGAGCACAGAGACAAGGGACAACAGACACACCGGTCTCTACATTGCAGATGAACTGAAGGCAGTCATCAATGGCCTTGGACCACAGAAGGTATTTGCACTGGTTACAGACAATGCTGCGAACATGAAGGCTGCTTGGTCTAAAGTGGAGGAGTCCTACTCTCACATCACACCCATTGGCTGTGCTGCTCATGCATTCAATCTGTTCCTTATGGACATCATGGCACTGAAAACAATGGATACAAGAGAGGCAAGGAAATGGTTAGGTATTTGAAGGGTCATCAAGTTATAGCAGCAATCTACCTCACCAAGCAAAGTGAGAAGAATAAGAGCACCACATTGAAGCTGCCCAGCAACACCTGTTGGGATGGTGTTGTCATCATGTTTGACAGTCTCCTGGAAGGGAAGGAGTCTCTCCAAGAAATGGCCATATCACAGTCTGCTGATATGGACAGCCCCATCAAGAGGATCCTCCTGGATAATGTATTTTGTGAGAGAGTGGTAAGCAGCCTGAAACTCCTGAAACCTATAGCAGTAGCCACTGCACGGATTGAGGGAGACAATGCCATCCTGTCTGATGTTCAGACTCTGCTTGCAGATGTAAGAGAAGAAATCCGTAGTGCCCTGCCCACTTCACTGTTGCTCCAATCAGAGGAAACTGCAGTTCTGAAATACATCAAAAAGCGTGAAGACTTCTGCCTGAAGCCCATACACGCCGCAGCATACATTTTGGACCCCAAGTATGCTGGCATGAGCTTCCTGTCTGGTGCAGAGATCAACAAGGCCTATGGTATCATCACTAACGTGTCTTGCTACCTTGGCCTGGATGAGGGCAAGGTTCTTGGCAGTCTGGCGATGTACACTTCCAAGCAAGGGCTTTGGGATGGAGATGCAATATGGCAGTCGTGCCAACATATCTCATCATCCACCTGGTGGAAGGGCCTTTGTGGATCTGAGGCTCTTTCCCCTGTTGCCTCCATCATCCTCCAAATCCCACCAACATCAGCCGCCTCAAAGCGCAACTGGTCCTTGTTTGGGAACCCACACACAAAAGCACGCAACAGGCTGACCCAATTCAAGGGTTGAAAAATTGGTGGCCATCCGAGCATATTTGAGGCTTTTTGAACCTGACAACGAGCCATCCTCAACAAGGTTGGAAGGTGACAGTGAAGATGAGGCCTCAGAGTCTGATGTTCAAGAGGTGGACATTGAGGAGGTCCAGGGAGAAGACATGGAAGTCTGAGAGGAAGACAACCAAAGCTTTAGTTTCTAGACTATCATTTTACAGATGTATGTTGAAAACGTTTTTGGGAGATGCGATGGATCATTGGGGATCATTCAATATTCCCTTTCTTTTGTTGTTCAGTGAAATCATCCCATGTAAAGAGTCAACTCAATGAATTTAAGTTCAATTCGTAACTAAATTGTTTTTTAAATTTCTATTGGAAGGATTTCATTTACATTTACATTTAAGTCATTTAGCAGACGCTCTTATCCAGAGCGACTTACAAATTGGTGCATTCACCTTATGACATCCAGTGGAACAGCCACTTTACCATTTGCAATGATGTCTACTTATGATAAGGTATGATAAGGTTTATGTTTCTGTCTCCATATGATATGGTAAATATATCCAATGCAAAACACATCTACATATAAATGGTATTAATATTAATGTGCATATATTTCCATTAATTCCCACCTCTGAATATTCCCCCTTCTGACCATGTTGAGTAAATCTTCAGAGGGAGCAGCATTTTGTTACCTTTTTTTAACTACAGTTAAGAACAAATTCTTATTTTCAATGACAGCCTAGGAACAGTGGGTTAACTACCTTGTTCAGGGGCAGAACAACAGATTTTTGTTTACCTTGTCAGCTCAGGGATTCGATCTTGCAACCTTTGGGTTACAAGACCAAAGCTCTAACCACTAAGCTACCTGCTGCCCCTGCATAAGTTGAGTGCTGTAATCAGTTTGACTTTTACACATGAAAGATGGGACTGGTAGAACTCAGAGGCCAATTTATATGCACATGATAGATAACAGCTCAAACTTTTCAGTCTTAATCTGTCACAACGCCACAATAATCATGAGCAGTTGGCATTAAGACTGAATTTGTGTGGTTTGTGTGGCTGTGCCTGCTACTTGAAAAAGTATGCAATATAGAGGTACAGTGTTTCTACAGTGTGTTTACTTTGAACACATTTCTGCAGTATGTAACCTCAAAGCCTCGATGATGGGCTACTCATCTCAATCTGAACCAGGGAACATTCTGTACTGTGTGATGAATCGTGACACTAGCAGGAGCACCGAGGAGCACAGGCAGGGCAGCTATATTGCAGTTACAGTACAGCAATGGCTGAATCAGCCGCACAGTAACACAGTGCAGTTTGTCAAACACAATATTTACAGTCATTGCGGCTCACACTGACAGATTTACTATGAGAGAGACCTTTAAATACTGTTGTTCGACGATGAAATAATATTGCCAGTTCTTTTCATATTCTCTGTGAAAAGAGAACTCCTCATGCAGAAAGAACAATGACACACGGTTTGCCCTCCGCCTCCAGAAATGACCACTTCCTTGCCAGAGTAAAGGTTACAGCTGTGCTGAAGAGCAGGTGTATACACAGAGACCCGTGGGTGAAGAAAGAGCTCAGGGTCTCTCTGTGTACTGTCAGAGTCATTGCCCTGTAATTCTTTTGGGCAATAAGATCTATATCAGGCATAAAAATCAGATGTCATGACTCAGCAAAGGCATTACATCTGTTTGATATGCTACAGACAATGTTTCAGCCAGCTGAGCCAAGACAACACGAGAGTGAGAATCTACTTCACTGTTTGTACTATAACACTCACAATACTTATTTTTCAATATGTCAATAGGCCGATGAGAAAGTAAAAGATGAAATTCAACACTTCAACCTGCTGGTCCAGTTCTCTAGATGACATCACTCACACGCTATGACCCACCCATTATTATTGGTGTGATTCTCATTTCAGTGAGATCATAGGTCCGTCTACCTGTCTGTCAGTCTGGCCCTCAAATTAGCCTATGGATCCCTGGATCCTCCAGAGCCGGCTAAGCCCCCCTCTCCTTCTCCATGGCCGACGTGAGTAAAACATTTAAATGTGTTAACCCTCACAAGGCTGCTGTCCCAGACGGCATACCTAGCCGCGTCCTCAGAGCATGCGCAGACCAGCTGGCTGGTGTGTTTACAGACATTTTCAATCGCTCCCTATCCCAGTCTGCTGTCCCCACATGCTTCAAGATGGCCACCATTGTTCCTGTACCCAAGAAGGCAAAGATAACTAAATGACTGCCGCCCTGTAGCACTCACTTATGTCATCATGAAGTGCTTTAAGAGACTAGTCAAGGATCATATCACATCCACCTTAACGGCCACCCTAGACCCACTTCAGTTTGCATACCCCCCCAACAGGTCCACATACTATGCAATCGCCATCACACTGCCTTATCCCATCTGGACAAGAAGAATACCTATGTAAGAATGCTGTTCATTGACTACAGCTCAGCATTCAACACCATAGTACCCTCCGAGCTCATCCTCAAGCTGGAGGCCCTGGGTCTCAAGCCCACCCTGTGCAATTGGGTCCTGGACTTCCTGATGGGCCGCCCACAGTTGGTGAAGGTAGGAAACATCACCTCCACTCCGCTGATCCTCAACACTTGGGCCCCACAAGCGTGCATGCTCAGCCCCCTCCTGTACTCCCTGTTCACCCACGACTGCGTGGCCATGCACGCCTCCAAATCAATCATCAAGTTTGCAAACGACACAACAGTAGTGGGCTTGATTACCAACAACGTGAGGAAACTCGGGAGTGTGGTGTCAGGAAAGCAACCTCTCAGTCAACGTCAACAAAACAAAGGAGATTCAGGAAACAGCAGAGGGAGCACCCCACTATCCACATCGAAGGGACAGCAGTGGAGAAGGTGGAAAGTTTTAAGTTCCTCAGCGTACACATCACAGACAAATTGAAATGGTCCACCCACACAGACATTGTGGTGAAGAAGGCGCAACAGGAAGGCGCAACAAGAGGCTGAACCTCAGGAGGCTGAAGAAATTTGCCTTGTCACCCAAAAGCCTGACAAACTTTTACAGGTGCACAATCGAGAGCACCCTGTCGGGCTGTATCACAGCTTGGTACGGCAACTGCTCCGCCCACAACCGTAAGGCTCTCCAGAGAGTAGTGAGGTCTGCACAACACATCACCGGGGGCAAACTACCTGCCCTCCATGACACCTACAGTACCCAATGTAACATGAAGGCCAAAAAGATCATCAAGGACAACAACCACCTGAGCCACTGCCTGTTCACACCGCTACCATCCAGAAGGCGAGGTCAGTACAGGTGCATCAAAGCTGCCACCGAGGTAACTGAAAAACAGCTTCTATCTCAAGGCCATCAGACTGCTAAACAGCAATCACTAACTCAGATAAGCTGCTGCCTACATTGAGACCCAATCACTGGCCACTTTAATAAATTGACCACTAGTCACTTTAAACAATGTCACTTTAAATAATGCCACTTTAAATAATGTTTACATATCTTACATTACTCATATCATATGTATATACACTGTATTTTATACCATCTATTGCATCTTGCCTATGCCGCTCGACCATCACTCCTTCATATGTACATATTCTCAATAATCCCCTTTAGATTTGTGTGTATTAGGTAGTTGTTGGGAAATTGTTAAGATTACTTGTTAGATATTACTGCATTGTCGGAACTAGAAGCACAAGCATTTCGCTACACTTGTATTAACATCTGCTAACCATGTGTATGTGACCAATAAAATGTGATTTGATTTGAAAAGCTGAGCTCATGAAGAAACCCATATGGCTCTACACTACACACCACTATAATATGGTTATTATACTATAGTGAATAAAGATAGATTTGAGCAATAAGGCCTGAGGAGGTGTGATATATGGCCAATATACCACGGCTAAGGGCTGTCCTTTTACGCACGACGCAACGCATCAGCCCTTAGCCATGGTATGGTATATTGGCCATATATCACAAACACCCAAGGTGCCTTATTGCTATTATAAACTGGTCTTTAATGGAATAAAAGCAGTAAAAATAAATGTTTTGTAATACCCGTGGTCAGCCAAACGGCATTCAAGGATCGAAACACACAGTTTCTAATATGTTTTAAACATTCATTCATTTGGGTGAATGTGAAATGTTGTGTGAAATGTTGTGTGAAACATGCTCCATTTTACAGGCATCCATACAATAAATTATAAATAAACACAAACCACACCTAAACATACAGTTGAAGTCGGAAGTTTACATACACTTAGGTTGTAATCATTAAAACTTGTTTTTCAATCACTCCACAAATTTCTTGTTAACAAACTATAGTTTTGGCAAGTCGGTTAGGACATCTGCTTTGTGCATAACACAAGTAATTCTTCCAACAATTGTTTACAGACAGATTATTTAACTTATAATTCACTGTATCACAATTCCAGAGGGTCAGAAGTTTACATACACTAAGTTGACAGTGCCTTTAAACAGCTTGGAAAATTCCAGAAAATTATGGAATGGTTTAGAAGCTTCTGATAGGCTAATTGACATAATTTGAGTCAATTAGAGGTGTACCTGTGGATGTATTTCAAGGCTTTACCTTCAAACTCAGTGCCTCTTTGCTTGACATCATGGGAAAATCTAAAGAAATCAGCAAAGACCTCAGAAAAAACATTGTAGACCTCCACAAGTCTGGTTCAACCATGGGAGCAATTTCCAAACGCCTGAAGGTACCACGTTCATCTATACAAACAATAGTACGCAAGTATAAACACCATGGGACCACGCAGCCGTCATACCGCTCGGGAAGGAGACGCGTTCTGTCTCCTAGAGATGAACGTACTTTGGTGAGAAAAGTGCAAATCAATCCCAGAACAACAGCAAAGAACCTTGTGAAGATGCTGAAGGAAACAGGTACAAAAGTATCTATATACCCACAGTAAAACGAGTACTATATTGACATAATCAGAAAGGCCGCTCAGCAAGGAAGAAGCCACTGCTCCAAAACCGCCATAAAAAAGCCAGACTACGGTTTGCAACTGCACATGGGGACAAAGATGGTACTTTTTGGAGAAATGTCCGCTGGTCTGATGAAACAAAAATAGAACTGTTTGGCCATAACAACTATCGTTATGTTTGGAGGGAAAAGGGGGAGGCTTGCAAGCCGAATAACACCATCCCAACCGTGAAGCACGGGGTTGGCAGCATCATGTTGTGGGGGTGCTTTTCTGCAGGAGGGACTGGTGTACTTCACAAAATAGATGGCATGGTGAGGATGGAAATTTATGAGGATATATTGAAGCAACATCTCAAGACATCAGTTTTTTTGTCGCAAATGGGTCTTCCAAATGGACAATGACCCCAACCATACTTCCAGAATTGTGGCAAAATGGCTTAAGGACAACAAAGTCAAGGTATTGGAGTGGCCATTACAAAGCCCTGACATCAATCCCATAGAAAATTTGTGGGCAGAACTGAAAAAGCGTGTGGGAGCAAGGAGGCCTACAAAGCGGACTCAGTTACACCAGCTCTGTCAGGAGGAATGGGCCAAAATTCACCAACTTATTGTGGGTAGCTTGTGGAAGGCTACCCGAAACGTTTGACCCAAGATAAACAATTTAAAGGTAATGCTACCAAATACTAATTGTATGTGAACTTCTGACCCACTGGGAATGTAATGACAGAAATAAAAGCTGAAATAAATCATTCTCTCTGCTATTATTCTGACATTTCACATTCTTAAAATAAAGTGGTGATCCTAACAGGGAATTTTTACTAGGATTAAATGTCAGGAATTGTGAAAAACTGAGTTTAAATGTATTTGGCTAAGGTGTATGTAAACTTCCGACTTCAACTGTAACTGTATACTCTTTGAAAAAACTGTATAAAACCTTTGCTTTAGTGTCAAGTTTGTATCTTAGATTATCAACTTTAAGATATATACATGTACACACACTTGTGACATTGAAAAGCTAACTAAATCACACCTAACCTTCAGCAGCATTACCATGAATGTGAAATAACAAGGGAAAAACAGAACTCATAACATTTCAAAATTCTCTTGTGAGAAAAGCTACATGGAAGGTCACAGTCTTTTTATGCATTATAACCACACAAACTATTATAGTGTCAAGGGTACATTGATAGATCGGGCACAATGTTTGTTGATACTAAAGGATAATGTGGACCCAAAGATCCTCAGGTTCAGATGGTCACTAGGCTACACTACAGAATGAGAATTATTATATATTATTTTTATTGAACCTTTATTTAACTATGCAAGTTAGTTAAGAACACATTCTTATTTACAATACTTCCTCCTCCTCTGGTACTCAGGATTGTAGAGTGACACAAAAAAAAGTAATCATCACATGAGGGGAAGTGTGAGGGGGGGGTCGGGAGACATGCTGCTTAGTTATTTGGGTCAATTCCGCCAGTAAGTTGCCTTCCTTCACAATGGATGGTGAGAAGGAGACGAGAAAAAGAGAGGAAGAGAGAATAATTGATTGATTCATCAATTGATGTTCAGTATGACAGGTGTCATATCTAAACATGAAAATATCTACATCAAGGCTTCAATATATTACACATAATGTTTGTGTTACGTGTGGCTTCAAGGTCGGCAATTGTGCCAATCCAAACAGATACCCATTCTACTTCTTTTTTAGAGCAAGACTCAGAAGGTTCTTTTGACTTATTGCACCTGAACTGATTCCGTAAGCTGATGTAAGTAATTTACCGTCAGTATCTCAGAGAAACCCTCCCAAATCTTTCAAACCATAAGCCTATATCAAACCATGTCTACTATAAACTAGATGTCCATATAAAAAAACTACCAGAACACAGTCTCCCTCAATAACTACACTTAAATGCAAGAGGACAGACCATTTAACAAACTGAAGGCAATTCAAATGACTTGAATAAGTAACATACAGCCAAATGTTATATTCAAGTTTTGATCCAAGCCGTGGGCAATAAATTAATCAAAGACTTCTCTTGAAGACAAAGTTTGCAGGATATTGCACTGTACAATAAATATTCTGCCATCTGTCGAACAGTACAGCAACAAGGAAATAAACTACGGCAAAAGGCAAAGCCATTATGGCTCACAAATTAGCAACAATATTCATTGTTTTCGCTTACCCTAATTGCACCCATGAAAACAGATTGAAGGACACTATCAAACAGAAAAGTATATCCACAAGCCCTTGTGGGAACGATGCACGGGGCTACTCCCTCTTCAACTATTATTCAAGTATTATTTTGGGCCGTTTTAGCCAGACCCAGTGTGAATAAGCCAGTGTTTCTCAATGTTGGAAAGATAATCCTGCAACGTTCCAGCTGAATGGCTTAGAAGGGGAGGGAGGGTAAAGAAGAGGATAGGAGAAGATAGGAGGAGCAATAGAATATACATGCATTGCAAAGATAGAAAGAGAGAAGAAGTCTGAGATTACACTACCTAGCAGAGTGTGATTATGTATTGATAGACTTGCTAGATAAACGTGCCAGGCATCATACATTTGTGTGTGAGAGAGAGAGGTAGGGCTGTGTTCTGTGTGTGTGTTGTGTGTACATGCAAAAAAGCCACACACAAGTCTAGGGTTGCAACGGGAGGGTATATTACTGGAAACTTTAGAAGTTTACCAGTAAATTACCAGCATTTTGGTATCTTTCAAGGATTTTATGTAATTTATCATAAGAAATCTAATAGCATTTCCTTACACCCACAATAATATCTGCTAAATATGTGTCTGTGGCCAATAAAATAGATTTGATTTGTTACTTCAGATTTTGACTGGTGTTTGTAATTACCTCTGGCCCTCTGTGTGGCATTATCACACGTAAAATATATGAAATAATTAAATAAGATGATTTTCTAATACTAAAAATGGAATGACAAAGCTGTAAAACATTAACCTAAATATAAACCATCAACTTGTTTCATTTGAGGGTTTCAGCATGAAATATAGTTTATATTTTTGGGGTAATATATAAAGGATACACCATCGTAATAGGGCTGTTCGTGGCTCTTCTAAAGCCTTGAGAGACAACCACAACACACATGTAAACCTATTACAGTAATCAGATTTCAGAGTCAGGGTCTAACTTTATTCTCTTACACCCCACCATCCCCCTTTCTGTCACTGATTAGAAAGGAAGCTGATTACCAAACCAGGTAGGTAGTTTACTCAAACACGCCTGAGCTCATCTAAAACTCACTCTTATCCAAACATTATGAATTCCATAATGGTGGTTGTCTGGCATCCAATAGCAACTATCTGCCGTGTACTTTCTAGAACATGTCGGGTTCTTGAAACACTCTACCTGTCATGGCGGCTGCTATACAAAAAAAAAACACTCTGAGAGGACCTTATATTGAGATGCTGGGAGGGAAGACACAAGGAGAGAGGAGGAAAGAGAGGCAAAGGCTCCTCAAGGGGAGAGAGAAGAAATTAGAGAAATAAAGATAGGGAGGGGGAGAGTGAGACTTCTGAGAGAGAGGGAGAGAAAGGGAGAGAGAGAGAGGGAAAGGGTGAGGCTTCTGAGAGAGAGAGAGAGAGAGGCTTTTGAGAGAGAGAGAGAGAAAGAGAGAGAACAGAGAGTCAGGGAGGGAGAAGGGGAGAGAGGCTTCTGAGAGAGGGGGGGAGAGAGAAAGAGAGAGAGCGAGAGAGAGAGTATGAGGCTTCTGAGAGAGGGAAAGGGAGAGAGAGAGAGAGAGAGAGAGTGAGGCTTTTGAGAGAGAGAAACTGAGGTCTTTTAACAGGGACAGAGGGACAAATCCTCCTGTGTCCCTGGAGTCTTGACAAGATCATAGAGCCCAATACTGACTAGGCTCAACATGGCTAAGCCTGTCCCAAGTGAGACTGGGTGGAGCAGGTGCAGAGAGCGCAGGAAGCTGTTGTAAGCAAGATAGTTGGTGAGCGGAATAGAGAGCACCGATGGGTCAGAGTGGTAGCTAAATAGATCATGAGAGAGATGTGATTCATCTCGGGGGCGGGCGATGCCATGACAGCGGTAGGGTGGAATAAACAGGCTGTTGAATGTTGCCAGGAGAAAGACAGCGCTACAGAGCTGTGTGTTCGGTGCTTGCATCATCACAGATACCATGACAGCCAAGACCATCAATAAGCCTGTCACGTGACAGAAGGTTGGAGGGGTCAGTGTAGATGAGATGAGGGTGGGAAGCTGGCCATTACACAGATTAATCAGGCGAGAACATGAGGGGTGGTTAGGTGGATGAGTGTCATCAGGCCACTCCGCAATCAATCATGTACAGTTATAGTCATTGGCTAGTGTTTCCCTTGGAGCAATGTGAGGGGAGTCAAAGGTCACATGAGGACGACAATGCATTCTGCCCCACCCCCACTACACACCCGCTGCATATTGTGATGAAAGAGACTGAAATGCTGCTGCGCTATATCAAATGTTCTTTCAGAGAGAGAGAGAGGGAATGAAGGCACCGCAGCAGTGAGAGAAAGTCTACAGGCTGCTCTTTGGAAGCTCTTTCAAATGAGGACTGGATCATTGACTGGAAGCAAATCTACACGAAGGCAGACTCTGAGCAGTATTGAGCAGTATCTGAATGCACTGCAGCATGTGTGCGTGGGAGGCATTCCTCCTCGTGTGAGCAGGAGGGAAAACCAGTATGATGAACAAATGGATGTGGGCGGGACAGCGCTACACACCATCAGGATGATAATACTGAGCTCAGCCAGAGAGATTCAGTACAAATACAGTAGCCGATTGCATTCACATTCCACTGAATGTCTGCTCAGACCTGGCCTTCAGGCACACAGGTGTAATACATCCTGCTTATTCAACTGCTCTCTGTCATCACGAGAGGCACATACATTCACACAGGAAGACAAATGAATCACCATTTGTAAGGATTCCATTTCAGTGACTCAGCCCTCTGATTCAGAGGTGGCCTACGGTAGTTAGCATAGCCCTAGGGCTTGCTACAGGGCCAGGGCTTCTGGGTGGAGGGACACAACATCCAGCTCCCTCCCATGCCTTCCTACCAGTCCAGCCCAGGATTGTATTCACTAGGCACCAAACAAAAGAAAACGTAACAAAGGGTGCTAGGACAATATGTACCGCTTGTTCTCATTTTAAGTTGAACAAGTGCTTTAAAGCATTTTGCTACAATGTGTGCCATAATGAATACAACCCAACATTGCATTAGAGTGCAGCAGGAACAGCTGATGATGTCATTGCTCCAGCAGGCCAGAGACACTGACCGGTTACATGGGACAGGCTTAGCCATGTTGAGCTAGTTCAGTACTGGCCTCTGTGATCTTGTTAAGACTCCAGGGACACAGACAGATTTGTCCCTCTACCAAAATAACTCTCTTGTGGATAAAGCAGAATCAATCTATGTTCTCAGCGGGACGTGATACATTCCCCACCTTCACACCACACACTTCATTACTCCTGTCAAATCATCAACAGTCAATACACATTATCAACAAAGGGTGAACACAGCCCTGAGCATGGTACTGAGAACAAACACAGCTATAGGAAGAGTACAATAGCCACAGGAAAGGTCTACATGCTACAAGTCATGCCAAGTAGACTAGCCACACAGCAAGGCCAAAACCTTGCTCGCTATAAGGTTATGTATCAAAATAAGCAGCTTTGAGACAAAGGAGATGGTTGTGGACTACAGGAAAAAGAGGACCGAGCACGCCCCCATTCTTATCGACGGGGTTGCAGTGGAGCAGGTTGAGAGCTTCAAGTTCCTTGGTGTACACATCACCAACAAACTAACTTGGTCCAAACACACCAAGACAGTCATGAAGAAGGTACGACAAAACCTATTCCCCCTCAGGAGACTGAAAAGATTTGGCATGGGTCCTCAGATCCTCAAAAGGTTCTATAGCTCCACCATCGAGAGCATCCTGACTTGTTGCATCATCATCGCCTGGTATGGCAACTGCTCAGCCTCCAACCACAAGGCACGACAGAGGGTAGTGCGTACGGCCCAGCACATCACTGCGGCCAAGCTTCCTGCCATCCAGGACCTCCATACCAGGCAGTGTCAGAGGAAGGCCCTAAAAAGACTCCAGCCACCCTAGTCATAGACTGTTCTCTCTGCTACAGCCATCCAGTCATAGATTGTTCTCTCTGCTACCGCACGGCAAGTGGTACCAGAGCGCCAAATCTAGGTCCAAGAAGCTTCTAAACAGCTTCTACCCCCAAGCCACAAGACTCCTGAACACCTAACCAAATGGCTACCCAGACTATTTTCATTGACCCCCTTTACACCGCTGCTACTCTCTGTTGTTATCATGTATGCAGTCACTTTAATAACTCTACCTACATGTACATATTACCTCAACTAACCAGTGACCCACACATTGACTCTGTACCAGTACCCTCCTGTATATAGTCTCGCTATTGTTATTTTACTGCTGCTCTTTAACTACTTGTGTCACGGGTGTCGTTGGAAGTGGACCAAAGTGCTAGAGGTCGACCGATTAATCGGAATGGCCGATTAATTAGGGCTGATTTCAAGTTTTCATAACAATCGGAAATTGGTATTTATTTAACTAGGCATGTCAGTTAAGAACACATTCTTATTTTCAATGATGGCCTAGGAACGGTGGGTTAACTGCCTTGTTCAGGGGCAGAACAACAGATTTTCACCTTGTCAGCTCAGGGGACCCAATCTTGCAACATTACAGTTAACTAGTCCAACGCAATAACGACCTGCCTCTCTCTCGTTGCACTCCACAAGGAGACTGCCTGTTACGCGAATGCAGTAAGCCAAGGTAAGTTGCTAGCTAGCATTAAACTTATCTTATAAAAAACAATCAATCATAATCTCTAGTTAACTACACATGGTTGATGATATTACTAGATATTATCTAGCGTGTCCTGCATTGCATATAATCTGACTGAGCATACAAGCATACAAGTATCTGACTGAGCGGTGGTAGGCAGAAGCAGGCGTGTAAAAATTCATTCAAACAGCACTTTCGTGCATTTTGCCAGCAGCTCTTCGTTGTTCGTCAAGCATTTTGCTGTTTATGACTTCAAGCCTATCAACTCCCGACATGAGGCTGGTGTAACTGAAGTGAAATGACTAGCTAGTTAGCGTGCGCTAATAGCATTTCAAAGTCACTTTCTCTGAGCCTTCTAGTAGTTGTTCCCCTTGCTCTGCAGGGGTAACGCTGCTTCGAAGGTGGCTGTTGTCGTTGTGTTCCTGGTTCGAGCCCAGGGAGGAGCGAGGAGAGAGACGGAAGCTATACTGTTACACTGGCAATACTAAAGTACCTATAAGAACATCCAATAGTCAAAGGTATATGAAATACAAAATGCCCACCCCAAATCACACCCTGACCAAACCAAATAGAGACATATAAAGGCTCTCTAAGGTCAGGATGCTACAACTTGTTACTTTATTTCTTATTCTTTAAAAAAAACGGCATTGTTGGTTCAGGGCTTGTAAGTAAGCATTTCACTGTTGTATTCGGTGCATGTGACTAATACAATTTGATTTTGACATGCAGATAAAGGTCCCCAAAGCACACACATTGCTGGGTCGCTCGTCTTTTCAGTTCTCTGCAACAAACACTCAAACTGGACAGTTTTATCTCTATTTCTTAATTCAAAGACTCAATTATGGACACTCTTACTGACAGTTGTGGCTGCTTTGCGTGATGTATTGTTGTCTACCTTCTTGCCCTTTGTGCTGTTGTTTGTACCCTGTTTTGTGCTGCTACCATGTTGTGCTACTGCCATGTTGTGCTGCTGCCATGTTGTGCTGCTACCATGCTGTGTTGTCATGTGTTGCTACCATGCTATGTTGTTGTCTTAGGTCTCTCTTTATGTAGTGTTGTCTCTCTTGTCGTGATGTGTGTTTTGTCCTATATTTTTTTATTCATTTATTTGTATTTGTAATCCCAGCCCCCGTCCCCGCAGGAGGTCTTTTGCCTTCTGGTAGGCCGTCATTGTAAATAAGAATTTGTTCTTAGCTGACTTGCCAAGTTAAATCAAGTTTAAATAACATAAAATAAATATATAGAGATATTGATACAGCTTAATGCAAGGTTTGAATTGCAGTCGTTTTATCAAGTGCCTCAGCATTTCTATTTATGAATTGCCTGCGCACACACTGCATATTACACATTTATCTCTGTCTTGAAAATCCTCACTGCACACACTGCATTAGCAATCATTTTGATTACAGAGCTTCAAGAAGAGAAAAAACGTTGATGAAAATTTTAAGCAGAGTTAAATGGTACAGCATGGTTTTCATCATGTTGCTGTAAACATACATTTGCCAATAAAGCCCCTTTCTCAATTAAGAGAGAGAGAGAGAGAGAGAGAGAGTGTGTAGATCCCCAGGCTTTACACGACTGAAATATCACGGTAGGCAAAGATGTTTGCTTTATTCAAGAAATAAAAGGCACTAATTGCAGGACACACACATACAGTATCAGTACACACACACTCAAGTACACACTCTCTGGCAGCATTTACTGTGAAGAACTGCTGAATGCCTGATGTGTTTACGTAGCTAACCGACAACAATGACATGCATTCTCCAAATACAGTACATCAAACAGCTCTCTCTCACACACACACACACACACACACACACGCACACACGCGCGCGCGCGCGCACGCACACACACACACACACACACACACACACACACACACACACACACACACACACACACACACACACACACACACACACACACACACACACACACACACACACACACACACACCACACATCCCTCACACACACTGATTTAACAGTGTCCAGAGTGCTGCTGCAGTGGTTATGTAACCCACAAGCCTTCTGCCACAAGCCTCCTGGTGACAGTGAGTGTGGTAAAGAGAGAAAACCATGGGAGGAGGGGAGAGAATGATGGAGAGCAGAGGAGGAGAAAGAGATAGGGGGCGGAGGAAGACTGACATATTGTAAAGGGTGTTAAAGGGGAAGAGCATGCACTGTACAGGCAGCAGCAATGGCTGTCCGCTCTACCACTTCCATCGGATGGGGAGAGAGATGGTGAATGTAGACAGGGCTCTCATGTCCCTCCACCCTGGTCCAGTTTTTCCAGAGCCGAGGCACAGAGATGGAAGGAGCAGGGGGAAGGCGATACTGAATCTGAGAGCGGAGCTCTTCAAACACCAGCCTTTCTCTTCCTTACCTCCATTTAGCTGCCTGACGCTCCCCAGAACACTGATTCTTCAAAGGCACGGTAAATACTGCCAGAGTGTGTGTGTGTGTGATCCCCTGGCCTAAAATCCATCTTAATTCATCATTCATCTTAACCTGAATGCTGTAAAAAGAGGATAGATACAGAATGTAGTTGTGTTTGTGGAAGAGCTCACATGATGGATGGTTCGCTGCTCTGAGGTGCAAACTGATGTTATGACAAGCAAGCAGAGACATTAGATACCTTGATACTCTCACAATAATCCTATATACAGAATGTATGTTAATCTATCATTATCATAGACAAGGTGAAAATAAAACGGCAGCAGCACACTAATGATGATTGACATTAATCTACATGCTATCTAACACCATGTCTACCTACTGACATTCATTTACAGCTTAGCCCATGTAACACTTACACAACATCTTCATAACTGGCTTACTACAATGTTTATGTTGTCTCAGAGAGAGTTTAGCAGATGCATAGGTGCAGAGCTAATTGTACCATGTCTGGGTCTACTACGGGTTTGGTTGTGTAACAAAACATACTCCAATCGTAACCTCAAGTACATCAAGGCAGTATATTAGCAGCACTAACATGAAATGACAGACCATGCCTGACAGTTGAGATACAATAACAGGAGAACTGTCCAGTCCATAAGCATCGTATGCTTCTATACGTAAACAGCTCGTATGGCCACAGGCAGATCAGTCACTATAAAGGTCTTGGTTTAAGAAGGTTCATCAGACTATGTAGTGTGTGCATTTTGACTCTAATGGACAATTTGACTACTATTTTCCTTCTTGCAGTTTTCTACACTGTTGGATTGCACATTTTCACGTGTGCTGAATCACAATACACACACACACACACACACACACACACACACACACACACACACACACACACACACACACACACACACACACACACACACACACACACACACACACACACACACACACACACACACACACACACACTCCCTATTTTCCACCAACACAGATCAGTACACATACACCTCTCACCCCAGCTCAGACAGCTGTGGGTACCTGGACTAGAGCAGACCCACAGAACTGGGCTAACCAAACACAGCCTAAGGAAGTTGTCTGACAGACCACACGGAGTAAGTGATCAAACAAGGAACAGTAATTATTCCTGAATTATTGTTTGACGGTGTTTGTGCTATTTTAGGGGAGATGATGAAAGCGCTTGTGAATTCATAATTCTTTAACTGTAATCCATAGACGCTCCACTCAAACAAGAAGACCAGGTGAGACCAAATGTATAGTTCAAATGTTAAAGACGAGAGGACACCAAGGCCTGGTCAGAGGAGGTCTAGGGTATGTGGACATAGGTAAGTATTTACTGTATGTCACAGGTTACATTGGATGGAACAGAATGGACAGGAAATAGAATGGCCTGTTAATCTGAGTGCAGTGCCCTCTTACAGAACCACCCCCAGTGAGCCGGGGCCTGTAAAGGAATGACCACCTCATGACATATTAGTGATGTGCTGCTTTTAATTAGCCCAACGGGAGCGTTTACCTAGTTAAACATGTATGAACCAGACGGCCATTAGAACAATGCTTCAGAGACCAAACTACAGCCAACAAACATGTGGTTCCTTTGAGAAGCCTGATGAGCACTGCAGGTCTATTGCAACCCCAAGTATAAAGACAATCCTACTAAATATATACTACATATACTAAATCATAGAAAGGCTTAGAGACAAAGAGGACAAGGTTGAAGACTCACATTCTCCACTGGATGGGAAATCAGGTTTCCCTTGGAGAGAGCTGCTGTCCTCTACAGGAGATCACCTACACAGAGAGACAGGTTCAGGGAGACGTGTTGCAGACGCCCTCTATTTTCTGCAGTCTTATTTGAATAAACCTGACCTGACCATAATTTTTACATGAGAGAAGATAAAATGTCAGTGTGGCAACTTGACAAAAAAGCAGACCACCAGACACAGCACAAAGGATGGGTGGTAACACTATTTTTAAGGGTACATAAAACATGTATCTTAGTTTATAGAATAAAACAAAAATGTTAATTTTACCCAAACACATACCTTTGTGTTTGGGTATATAAATAGTAAAACCAGAAAAACTGATCATTTTGCAGTGGTCTCTTAATTTTTTCCAGAGATGTATATACTGTACCAGTCAAAAGTTTGAACACACCTACTCATTCAAGTGTTGTTCTTTATTTTACAATTTTCTACATTGTAGAATAATAGTGAAGACATAAAAAAGTGTTAGAAAATATATTTAGATTTGTTTACTTGAGATTCTTCAAAGTAACCACCTGTCATGACTCTCTCTCTCTCTCTTGATTGAGGATCATAGGTGCCAGATCAGCTCGGCACAGGGCTGACAGATAGCCAGATTCCCCCCTCCTCCTCTCTCCCACCAGAGATTTATCACTTAACAACCGGATTGTAAATACCTGGCAGAAACTCTCCCTTCTGCTCTGCAGTATTGAGTTAAAAATAATTTGTGTGTAGAGAGACTTTAACATCAAAAGACTGGACATTGGAACATTCATTTTGGAATCCAAACATCTGGAATGGTTGGTGGGGATCCAAACAATAATCATGTCATGTAATTTGTTGTTTTGTGATGTCATTAAGGTGTCATTAAGGATGGTATAACAAGATAACCGTAGCTCTACAAGTGTGCACGTCCTAGTTATCGGAATTCCATCTAAATGTTGTAAAACGTATATGATTAAATATGAAACTATTCGTGAAAAGATAGCAATGTGATTTTAGCCTTCTAAATGAGAAATTGTAATTCAAATAAAGTTTTATCTAGTCAGTAACCATGCCTACGTGAGCACAGACATTATTCTGGTGTGATGAAACACCTCTTTTGACCAGGGTGCTTAAAAAGGACTCGTGGCAAAATGTACATTAGACCAGAGAAAGTGAGGACAATCCACACGTTGAAATGGTTGCAATCTCTGCAGACCAGACAGTGTGGAGCGGTGGCTACATTGCTGACAAATGGTTTAAAATTACAACACCAGAAAATGGTGAAACTCTCGACAAGTGAATAGATATACAGCTGCAGACTGTGAATGTGTCTATGTAAAATAGTCTAGGAAACTCAACCGAAGACGAGAAAATAATAACATTTCCCCAAAGACCAACGCGTGTGGAACATCTGAAGGATCCAGTCTAACAGACACTCAGAGACAAAGAAGCCTACTACAACTACAAAGGACATTGTGACCTCTGGCAAACCAGAGACTTCTGTCAAACTACTTTTCATAGATAGACCGGGTGATTTCAACAGAGAGACGACAAAGACATACAAGCGTAAATATGTGTTGCATTTCTAAATCCGAAAGAGCGGTTGTTAGGGTGCTAAATATTATTTTTACGATGAGCGTATTTTCCACATGTATGTACAATAAGCCCACTCTGTCTCTCCCGCTCTTTCTTTTTCCAACCCTTTTATTGTGTAACAAGCCGTCATATCGGGTTAGTCCACTAGGGACTTTTTATTGCATTATATTAGTAATCAATAACCTATAACGTCTGTGTGTTTATGTATTTCT
Organism: Oncorhynchus keta; assembly: GCF_023373465.1. Taxonomy (NCBI): domain Eukaryota; kingdom Metazoa; phylum Chordata; class Actinopteri; order Salmoniformes; family Salmonidae; genus Oncorhynchus; species Oncorhynchus keta. Next base: position 33,909,943 of record NC_068447.1, read on the forward strand.
GTGTGACTGTTTAGTTACTTAGTAAATAAATGATCAAGGATTGCGTGCACAAAGCGAGGTACAGAAATTATTTGTCAAGATCGGTGTGGAAGGACTTGACTGGGCTACACAGACCCCCGACCTCAACCCCATCGAACACCTTTGGGATGAATTGGAACGCAGACTGAGAGCCAGGCTTCATCGTCAAACATCAGTGCCCGACCTCCCTAATGATCTTGTGGGTGAATGGAAGCAATTCCCCGCAGCAATGTTCCAAAATCTAGTGGAAAGCCTTCCCAGAAGAGTGGAGGCTGTTGTAGCAGCAAAGAGGGGACCAACACCATGATTTTGGAATGAGATGTTCGACAAGTAGGTGTCCACATACTTTTGTCATGTAGTGTATATATATATATTGGCTACTAAATAACATTTCCAGTGGCACACTGACTCACCTAATTGTGAAGATGAAGCCATAGTTGATGCGCGGGTCTCAAGATGAGCTACTTTGAAAAACAGTGCTGCTGTTCGCAAAAAAATGGGAGTTGAGAAGAAATGGGTTCTATTGGTTCTACAGACAGATTAGTCTTCTCTTTTCAGCAGTAGGCATTTCCAAACTGTACGTTTTCCCACGATTGTATTTTGAAATGTTCAAAAGGCAACAGACAGCCTCAACCAACCATATAAATATAATCCATAGATGGCTGTTCCCATTCAAGTCAGGACTGGCAGCCATTGCTAGAGTACCCATGAGTTTAATAGTCAAATTGCCAGGGTAAAGGGTTCCAAAACCCTTCAATGGAATATATGTCTATGCAAAAAGCTGTACATTTGGAGTGCATGCTGCCAAATTGTGTAATAGTGTGCAACTGCAGCCCACAATTGTTCCTGCATGTGGGTCTTCCATTGGTTCCTGCATGAACCCCCACCCCCCCACTCCATATCTGAGTTTTTTCTCCCCTGCTTACTAGCTTACTCCTCACTAGCTAGCGGTAGACAGTGTCCTTCACTCCCGCCTACCGAACACCTGCCCTCACCGTTGTTAACAGAAAGAACTGTGGGAAAACAGTGGCTGACAGGTGGGGCGACGGACACTGTCTACCGGTGGCCCTAACACAGCAGTCGGGAGGCTGGGGCGACACTGTGTGCTAGCTTGCTAGTTAGCTAGGATAAATATTACCGGAATTATAACGGTATTACCGGTTAAGTACACAAGGGGGTGCCGAAAATGCACAAAAAAAGCCCATTGGGCGTTTATTACCAGAATGCTAGCGGAATTACCACAAGTAATGGCGAATTTCAATAGAGGCTGCAGCTAAATATGCTAATGAGCGCAAACAAAAAGAAACTAATTGCAAAGACAGGCAGTCCAGCTCATAAAGTTATACATAGGAGCTACCGAATATCATTTGTTTGGACATTTACAAGTGAATGTTGAACGAGAGATATTGTGCAATGAACAAAGTTTTGACGCATGATTGTCTATAGGAAGAACAGTACTGGCTCAGGAGCATGTGTAGGCTACACATTGTGTATGTGTGGAGCCGCTAGGGAAATGGGTCTGCCTGCTCTGCTTGGAGAAGAGAAGGGAGAGGGGGTGAGGAAGACGGGCCAAATAAGAAAGGGGTCAAACACGACAGGGGGGTGCAAACTTATCCAAAAGGAAATCAAGATCAGATGTAAAATGGCAGCTTTACAAATAACTTATCCAAATGGCTTTGACTTCTCAAACACGACAGAAAGCAAACAGAATATGATGTCCCTTCACTTTATTAATTCAGCCACTTACTTAGATTAACTAACAAATTAAATTTAGGGGTTGTGTTAATGCAGAACTCCGCATTTTTCACACAGGAAAAAGTGTAAACGCAGATGTAAAATGCGTCTTAATGTAATTTCTGCTAGGCATCAGACATATTTATGCTTCATTTGCACTTCCCCACTCAGATGAGAATTCATGAACGGGCATTCAGTGCTCTGACTGATGTGTAGCCACTTTTCTCCAGTACTTTTCTTGGGTGTAGCTAGCCAACTTTTCTCTGGTAAAATGCTAGATTAACTTTAAAACATTAGAAAATGTAGCTGGCTACATTCTTTCTATGATAAACATTAGACATATATGATGGCCATGTATCATTTTTGCAAAAAATACCTTGCTTTTTCATTGTAAGCTCATTTACTTGTGAGGCTGTTGTCATCTGGTGAAAATTAAGCTTTTTTCTGACGAATGTGTTGCACTAATGTATTTTCTGTGAAGGAAAACTATGGTTGCACTTCCCTGATCACTCTTTTGAAGCAAAAAAACACTTTTGACTTTCAATATAAAACACCATCCCTGTCAATACACAGCTGGATTCACCTGCTCCCGCTTTCTCCCGTTGTGATATTTACAAACACACGACTGGCTCAACTATTCTGGGGAACTACGGTAAGCTTCATAATGTAACATAATGTAACAGCTAAAATTAAGAACGCGGTCTGCTTTATCTCCTAATTTATTGCACTGCAGGTATTTACTTAAAAAGTTGTTAAAAAAGTCAAATGTATTGAAAAACTTCAAATAAATAGTTTCAATTGTATTGAAAAAACATCCTGTGGCTATTTCCAAATACCCTGGTATACGGTATATACAGTATACCGCCCAAGCCTAGTGCCCACCTGCCTCTAGCACAGCAGCTGGGAGGCTAGGGCGACACCGTGTGCTTGCTAACTAGCTAGTTAGCATCACTGTCTGCTAGCTCGCGAGTTAGCCAGCTAGCACACGGTGTCGCCCCAGCCTCCCGCCTGATGTGTACCAAAGACAACCGTGCCCAAAAGGGTCGAAGGACACCATCGACCGGTTGTCCCCGCCTCCCGCTAGCACAGTAGACGGGAGGCTAGGGCGACACTGTGTACTAGCTAGGTAGATAGGACACTGTGCCGCAAACTAACTTAAACATTTACCAATAGAAGTATAAAGAGGGGTTCCTGCAGATGCAGGAATGCCCACATGCAGGAACGCCCCGAATTGCGAACCGCAATTGCACCCTTCTCAAAGTGCGGCCTTCCTGACTGTAGGCAACCAGTAACTACCAAAATAAAGGAAACACTTGAGTAAATGAGGGATACAAATAAGATGTTATGGGGTGCATTTTCCTGGCATGGTTTAGGTCCACTTGTAGAATCTATGCCAAGTCGCATTGAAGCAGTTGTGTCAGCTTGTGGTGGCCAAACAGCCTTTTAAGACACTATGTTGGTGTTTCCTTTATTTTGGCAGTTACCTGCATTTGCTTGTGGCGACATTATGCTTTCTGTTGTATTTTGAACATTGGTATCAGGCTCCTGTAGTTGGATATTTAAAAAATACCCCCCAAAAACCTTATTTTTCTTTTATGGGCCAATCGACCCAACACAACATTTCATGATCCTTAGGTGTTGCTGAGTGTTTGATAATACAGTTGCCAAAATGTAGCACTGACCATACTCAGTGGTTGTCTTCTACAGCAATTTTGTAAATCTGATATCAAATTCCAAATGACACATCTCAAAAATACAATGTCTTCTTTCGTGTTTCGCAAAGCTCCATTTGTTAATCCTCAGTTATATTTCAGCATGTATTAAAAAAAACAGATGAACACTGAAGAGGAGGAGGATTAAAAACTACCTAGAGTGCCCTATTTCATTATGGTTAGCTTCCTCTGTTGTGATCAAGCTTGCCATCTCCTTCCACTGCCGTCCCTCTGACAGACCATTCACTGGCGACAGAATTAGAGTGCATTCCATTACTCTCTGTATGATAACCACAGTGATCTGACAGAGCTGTTGGTTGCATGACCGCAAATCATAATGCAATACTAATAACAAACTCTTAGGCTGTAAGCAGCAGCAGCTTCCACAACCACTCTCAGAAGCAAAGACAAGTGAAGCATGTTATTAGACCTTCAAAAACCCCACAAATGTGTTTGTGATTAAAACCCACACAAACACAGGCTACTGTGGATAACACTGTGAGCCAGGGGAAACAGGCAAAGGTTAGTAGGGCCTATATTATATGTAGATATTATAATTCTAACTAATTGCCCACCACACACTTCTCTGATCTCAGTTATGTCATTGCACCAAAACAAATCCATTGCAACAGGTTCTCAGAAACAAAGTGCTGTGGGAATATTTAAGATACTCTTTAAAGAGGTAGGGTTTCAGAGGTTTTCGGAAGGTGGGCAGGAACTCTACTGTCCTAGCACCAGGGGGAAGCTTGTTCAACCACTGGGGTGCCAGGACAGAGAAGAGCGTTTACTGGGCTGAGTGGGAGCTGAACCCCTGGAGGGGTGGGAGGGCCATGAGAGAAAGATGGTGTAAGAACGGAGTGCTTGGGTTGGAGTGCGGAGTTTGAGCAGATCCTGACCCACGGACATGACACTGAGAAATTGAACTAATCCAAGATCAGTGGCAGAATGACATTGTGCGGGAGAACAAATAAATGGGTGAAGGCAGGAAACAGTTTGTGTTAAGAGACTTGGATGCACAGCACGCTCTCTTTGAATGTTGGCGCCAGCTTTACAATAGCTTTTCCTCGAAGAGATTATGTGGGCACTTGTAGTGCGTGTTTTAGCACTGCAAGGGCCTCCTCCTTTGGGCTCCCGAGTGGCACAGCAGTCTAAGGCACTGCATCTCAGTGCTAGAGGTGTCACTACAGACCCTGGTTTGATTCCAGTCTGTATCACAACCGGCCATGATTGGGAGTCCCATTGGGCGGCGCACAATTGTCTTCCGGGTTTGGGTTTGGCCGGGGTAAGCTGTCATTGAAAATAAGAATTTGTTCTTAACTGACTTGCCCAGTTAAATAAATTAAATAAAAAGCCAGAGAAAAAAAATAGTCAATAAAGATCTATTTATTTTTTCTTCACATACACCAGATAGGTGCAGTGAAATGTGTTGTTTTACAGGTTCAGCCATAGTAATACAGCGCCCTGGAGCAAATGAAGGTGAAGTGTGATGCTCAAGAGCAGAGATTTTTCACCTTGTTATTTGGGGTATTTGAACCAGCAACCTTTCGGTTACTGGCCCATCGCTCTAACCGCTAGACTACCTTAATAAAGAGAAGTGTAATCCAAGTATAAACTCAGTTTGTGTCAACAAGAAAGATTATTTTTAGTCATCTGATATTGAACAGTTCCTGTTGAAAGACTCAACTCCAAGGTAGGAAAGTGCATGGAGTCCGCTAATAAAAAGCAAACACTTACAGCTCCTTACGCCGCACTACAATTGGATTATGCCCCTTACTGCATCGTCTCCCTCCTCTGCAGCCAAATCACTGAATCGCTGACAGACGTGCAGAGGGTGTGGTTCAACCCACTGACGGCAGAGCTCAACATAGCACCATGGACAGCTCCACCCAAGTGACGGAGGACAGAACAAACGGCCGTATAGTCTCCCTTCCTTTGCATCAATAAACTATGCTGAGGCAGTTGATCCCCTCGTAAAACCTTGTTGACACCCTGATGAGGGAGGCATGAACAACCCATTTCTCTGAAGGGCCTGACGTCCCCTTATTTATTGCCCAGTTCTCAGTTGTAGGCTACCTCCTACAAGACCTTGCACTGTGAATAAGGATTTAACATCACACCCCACGGTTGTTTCATCAGCCATAACTAGTGGTGCAGAAGAATCACTAATGATATAAACATCCCCAAACTGCATAAATGTTTATACATGTGCATTCTACCGGTCTGTCTTGTGTTTTGACTGCACTTAGACAGACACTACATGACCAAAAGTATGTGGACACCTGTATGTGGACATCTGCTCGTTGAACATCAATCATGGGCATTGTTAGCAACTGAGGTTATTCTTCAATAACACAGACCGCAAAGCAAATCAGGGGGAGAAAATATATTTATTTGAGCAGAACAAATCATAGGTGCTATGCTGAAAAGTAGACGTTCAGTCTTCCCTGTCCTTCAGTTTTTCTCCACAGAACAAAGGACAGGATGCCACTTATAACCCCCCACCCTAGTCTGGTGTTGACCAATCAGAAGTCCTTGCAGGACAACTTGGCCAATGGCCAAAAAAAAGTATCCCGCTCCAGACTCAATGTACAGACCAATGAAAACGTGGCCCACGTAGCACATGTAGCTCTGAGTTCATGACTGACATCCCACAGATCCTAACTGAAAACTAACTCCTACCGATTGTAAATCCTAGTCCTCTCGTCCTCTGAGTTGTGTATTTATCTTCAAAATATTCTTATAGCATTAATATGGAGTTGGTCCCCCCTTTGCTGCTAGAACAGCCTCCACTCTTCTGGGAAGGCTTTCCACTAGATGTTAGAACATTGCTGCGGGGACTTGCTTCCATTCAGCCACAAGCGCAGTAGTGAGGTTGGGCACTGATGTTGGGCGATTAGGCCCGGTTCGCAGTTGGCGTTCCGATTCATCCCAAAGGTGTTCGATGAGGTTGAGGTCAGGGCTCTGTGCAGGGCAGTCAAGTTCTTCCACACCGATCTCGATAAACCATTTATGTATGGACCTCGCTTTGCTTTGGGGCATTGTCATGCTGAAATAGGAAAGAGCCTTCCCCAAACTGTTGCCACAAAGTTGGAAGCACAAAATCATCTAGAATGTCATTGTATGCTGTAGCGTTCAGATTTCTCTTCACTGGAACTAAGGCGCCTAGCCCGCACCATGAAAAACAGCCGCAGACCATTAATCCTCCTCCACCAAACTTTACAGTTGGCACTATGTATTGGGGCAGGTAGCGTTCTCCTGGCATCCCCCAAACCCAGATTCGTCTGTTAGACTGCCAGATGGTGAAGCGTGATTCACCACTGCTCTAGCGTGCAATGGCAGAGAGCTTTACATCATTCCAGCTGACGCTTGGTATTACGCATGGTGATCTTAGACTTGTGTGCGGCTGCTCGGCCATGGAAACCCATTTCATGAAGCTCCCGACAAACAGTTCTTGTGCTGATGTTGGTTCCAGCAGCAGTTTGGAACTCGGTAGTGAGTGTTGCAACCGAGGACAGACAATGTTTACGCGTTACTTGCTTCAGCACTCAGCGGTCCAGTTCTGTTAGCTTATGTGGCCTACCACTTCGTGGCTGAGCCGTTATTGCTCCTAGACATTTCCACTTCAGAATAACAGCATTTACAGGTGACCTGGGCAGCTCTACCAGGGCAGGAATTTGATTAACTGACTTGTTGGGACTTGTTGGGAGTCACTGAGCTCTTCAGTAAGGCCATTCTACTGCCAATGCTTGTCTATGGATATTGCATGGCGGTGTGCTCGATTTTATACACCTGTCAGCAACCGGTGTGGCTGAAATAGCTGAATCCACTCATTTGAATGGGTGTCCACACTTTTGTATACATAGGAAATACAATTCCATCAATGTCCTTCTGTAGCACAGTTGGTAGAGCATGGCGCTTGTAACGCCAGGGTAGTGGGTTCGATTCCCGGGACCACCCATACGTAGAATGTATGCACACATGACTGTAAGTCGCTTTGGATAAAAGCGTCTGCTAAATGGCATATATTATTATTAATGCCAATAATATTGTTGATTCGTGAGAGAGGAGCGGCAGAGATTCCACCAAGATAAACAATAAGGCTTTCAAATACAGTAGCGATGGCTCCTCACTGTGATATGACAGGCTATTACATAACGTCAGACCTGAATGCCCTCATTAGTATTCCATACCCTAATCTGCCTCCTGATTTTCTGGCATTACATTGTACAAATGTTGCACATGGGAGACCTGATAGCCCACTAAACAATAAACATAGACTACTATTCGTCGTTGGTCGACTGCTTTATGGAATAGTATTCAGAAGCATCATTGCGAACTTGTTTATTCGTCCAGGCTACCTCCATGGTCTTGTTTATCTCACTGTTAGTGCTAGGAGGGAGCATAAATGGCAATCTAACAACCTTGACCACCAAAAAGGACGTGTGATGGTAGCATCTGCGGCCGATAGCCTGCAGTACTTTCTTCTAAATTAATTTTACCCATAAGAAAAAGCTTAGCCATAATGCTTCAATTTGACAAGGAAAACAGGAGCATATAGCCTGTAAACGGCTAATTTATTATCATTGTGTGATCAAAGAGGAAACATCTGCATGGTGGGAAACAATCTGTTGTAGAATATTATGTAATAAAAATATATAATTCACGTAGCCTAAAGCAATAAGACAATTGCCAAATACGACATAAAGCAAACCAAATTTTCCAGATGACAAGTGAAAACATAAAACAGCAGTATTATACCCTTTACAACATACAACATAGTAGGCTAGATCAAGGTCTTGACCATTTAATAACAAGGCATTCGTATATGCGTTTCATAATTATGAAGAATATGTCGTTAAGAGATAAAAACAAAACAAAAAAACAACAATGGATTGCAATCTGACGTTGGTCAGGTAAATTAATGTAAACGGTGGGAACCATGCGAGGAAGATTCCTTCATTCCTGTTTCCCTTTGCCAGTAGGCTACACAGCGTTATCTAATCATCGACACTATGTAACGTCCACAACGGACAAACTTGTACGGTTGACTTACCAGGGTGTTCGCGTATTATCCAAATATTTCAGAATTTTTAACAGTTCTCTTTTTTTGCAATGACAGAAGGCGACCCTTCTTTTGCAAGAGCCTCTGCATCTGCGAGATCACGATGCACGCAGCAAGGGGGAGCTGCAAAGCACCCATGCACATTGGGGGATGGTCCAACGAAGTCATTTGCCTCATTAAATACTTCAATATTGTCCACCATCAGAGTACTGTCATGAAAATAATAGGGCGGATTGGAAACAGTTTGGTCGTTCTACAGTTACTTCGATATAGACACATTGTAGGCTATGGTGTGTTATGAATAGAGAGTGCTGCGAGGCTATGGCCCATGGGTGCAGTCAAGATTGTCGATATATTGATAATTGCAAATGTTTTGAATAGCCCTTAAATGTGACTTAAATGTCTCAACGGGCATAGCACAACCAGATGGAATTTTGATAGTTTTAAGTGTAGACATCCACTTTAGCTTTGAAATTAAATGACACTCTAAATTACTGTTTTTCTCTCAAAGAATTGACTAACGCCTCAATTACACCGATAGGGTTTTGCGCAAAATAGAATGCAGCATCAAATCAAATCAAAGTTTATTTGTCAAGTGCGCCGAATACAACAGGTGTAGATCTTACAGTGAAATGCTTACATACAAGCCCTTAACCAAAAGTGCAATTTTTAAGTAAAAAATAGGTATTAGGTAAATAATGGATAAGTAAAGAAATACAAAAAAACAGTAACAAATAACAGTAGTGGTACCTGTACAGAGTGGTGCACCAGTTCGTCGGGCTATTTTAGGTAATATGTACATGTAGGATTATTTAAAGTGACTATGCATAGATGATAAACAGAGAGTAGCAGCAGCGTCAAAGAGGGTTTGGGGGGGGGACACAATGCATAGTCAGGGTAGCCATTTGATTAGTTGTTCAGGAGTCTTATGACTTGGGGGTAAATGCTGCTGAGAAGCCTTTTGGTTCTAAACTTGGCACTCCGGTACCGCTTGCCATGCGGTAGTAGAAATAATAGTCTATGACAGGGGTGGCTGGAGTCTACCCTCTGTAGTGCCTTGCGGTCAGAGGCCGAGCAATTGCCGTACCAGGCAGTGATATAACCAGGCTCTTGATGTTGCCACTGTAGAACCTTTTGAGGATCTTAGGACCCATGCCAAAGCTTTTTAGTTTCCTGAGGGGGCGGAATAGGCTTTGTCGTGCCCTCTTCACGACTGTCTTGGTGTGCTTGGACCATTCTAGTTTGTTAGTGATGTGGACACTATGGAACTTGAAGCTCTCAACCTGCTCCACTACAGCACCATCGATGAGAATGGGGGTGTGCTCGGTCCTCCTTTTCCTGTAGTCCACAATCATCTCCTTTGTCTTGATTACGTTGATAGGTTGTTATTCTGGCACCACCTGGCCAGGTCTCTGACATCCTCCCTATAGGCTGTCTCGTCATTGTCAGTGATCAGGCCTACCACTGTTGTGTCATCTGCAAACTGAATGGTGTTGGAGTCGTGCCTGGCTATGCAGTCGTGGGTGAACAGGGAGTACAGGAGGGGACTGAGCACGCACCCCTGAGGGGCTCCAGTGTTGAGGATCAGCGTGACAGATGTGTTGTTACCTACCCTTACCACCTGGGGTAGGCCCGTCAGGAAGTCCAGGATCCAGTTGCAGAGGGTGATGTTTAGTCCCAGGATCCCTAGCTTAGTGATGAGCTTTGAGGGCACTATGGTGTTGAACACTGAGCTGTAGTCAATGAATAGCATTCTATTGGAATTATGGTCAGATTTTCTAAATGGGGGGCGAGAGAGAGCTTTGTATGCGTCTCTGTGTTTGGTGTAAAGGTGGTCTAGAGTTTTTTTTCCCCTGGTTGCACATCTAACATCCTGTAGAATGTAGGTAAGACTGATTTGAGTCTTCCTGCATTAAAGTCCCCGGCCACTAGGAGTGCTGCCTCTGGGCGGGCGTTTTCCTGTTTGCTTATTTCGTTATACAGCGGATTGAGTGCGGGTTTAGTGCCAGCAGCCGTCTGTGGTGGTAAATAAACAGCCACGATGAAAACTCTCTTGGCAAATAGTGTGGTCTACAGCTTATCATGAGATACTCTACTTCAAGCGAGCAAAATCTAGAGACTTCCTTAGATTTTGTGCACCAGCTGTTGTTTACAACAGGGGGAAGGCGCACACAGACCGTCACATCATGTGGTTCTGTGTGCACAAAAGTGCAACAATCACCTTCTGCTACCATTTCTGTCAAGCCATCCATGCCTCGATCACACCGAGAGTGAATTTGCATTTTGGTACACCAGAAGTACATTAATTTCCAATTGAAAGCTGTTTTGCCTTGCATCATTGCGTTGCAGAGGCAGTTCCAGTGCGTTCTGTGTGGTGTATATGTAACGGATGTGAAACGGCTAGCTTAGTTAGCGGTGTGCGCTAAATAGCGTTTCAATCGGTTACGTCACTTGCTCTGAGACCTTGAAGTAGTAGTTCCCCTTGCTCTGCAAGGGCGGTGGCTTTTGTGGAGCGATGGGTAACGATGCTTCGTGGGTGACTGTTGTTGATGTGTGCAGAAGGTCCCTGGTTCGCGCCCGGGTATGGGCGAGGGGACGGTTTAAAATTATACTGTTACATGTTAGATTTATCAAAAGGTATGTGTCAAACTGTGTGTAGACTGCTTGACAGAAATGGTAGCAGAAGGTGAATGTTGCATAAATATCCAGATGATGCTGCATACCATTTTGCGCAATAAAGCTTGAGGCGCTGTGCATAGTTTGATGCATACAGATTCGATAAATCCAACCATAGCCAATCATTGCCTTGACAAAATCTGAAACAGGCTGGTATTTACATCATGACTGCTAATCATGACTGCTGAGGATGTGACGTCACCAAAAATATAGAAAACCATGTACCCTGAAAAATACATGTAAAAAAATATAGAAAACCATAACACGCAAACGGTATACGCACACCCGCACAAAAACATATTGAATAATCAGGGACGTTTTAATTTCTCACGGCTGCGCTGGATACCACATCAATACGCATGCGTCGGTCTCTCCGGCTCCGGTCTCAAAACGAGAATCAAGGTAGAAAAGCGGCCTACTTTGATTATTCTGTATTATCTCAAACATCGTACGAAATGGCGTTGTCATAAATTAAAGTCGTGTTTGAATTGTGCTTCTTTAAATAGTCTAACGTCTATTTATGCTTGAATGTTGTTTTTTGGCCCTAAACGTCTGTTTCTAGCTAACGTTAGCTTCACGACTGATAACTATGTGGCGGCAGCTAGCTTGCCCTGTGTTCTCCACTGATACAGTAACACGATTTAGCATTACTGTGGTGGCTTTATAACTAGCTAACTATAGCGTTCGAGTATATCCCGTTTTATTCCTTTAAACATTTATCGAAGGACCCAGGAAGTAACTAATGGGTTAACATTAGCTAACTAACCAGCTGAGAACGAAGCGAAAGCGAGTAACAAGCAGCTAGTTCTAGCCACTAATTAGCTAGCGAACTATGCCAAATTGCCTTGACACAGACGAGTCCTCAACCTTTCTATCATATTGTTCGTATCTTCTGTGTGGTCTATTGGATGCTAGCTGTCACAAGCTAGAAATGTTTGCTGCCAACTAGTTAGCGGTAGCTCACTAAGTCAAGTTAGTTACACGTCTTGAATTTCCGGATACACAACCAGAATCAGACATTTTATATTATTTTGATGCCGGCAGTGGGTCAGGTAAGCTGCAAGTATGCCGCATTCAGGTGCTGGTAGGAACTAGGAAACTTGGAAATGTCCGACTTGTTAACTGGTTGAACGCAGCAGGTGTATAAATGCGACCAGTTTGCAGGAACCCCTCTTTACTTCTGTTGGTCCGTTTTTTAATTAAAAAAAAATCTTAGGACAGGCGGGAGGCAGGGGTGCCATCAAATCATATTCATTAATAATACAACCAGTTTTAATTGCCTTTTTGTTTTTCATTTTAGTTAGTGGTGCCATATTGTTGAAACTCATTTATTAAGTGAAAGTTAGGTTTCGAATTAGACAATTTGCATTTGTGAATATGAAATTTACCTAGTATTATTAGCAGTTGAATTAAATATACTATATCTTTATCTATGTCAGAATTTCTGAAATAAATCGTATCAACACCATGAAATAGTACAACCAGTCCTATTTTTTTTTGTAACAAAATGATGTATGTCAATCCAAAACATTCTACTATAAATACAGGCAAAGAACAAATGCAAAATTGTCTCCTCCATTCCACAGAAATCACAGTTGTATACAATATTCAGCTTGATGTGCTCCAGTAGGTGACAATGCACAATAACTGTTGGTTGACAGCCGCAGATAAACCCCATAGAAGAAGGGATGACAAAGATAGCTAGCTAGCTGTACACCAGTAGACAAGGTCATTTGCCCCAGCCTGTCGGGCACTGTTTTCACACAGTTCTGTTCAGAACTGCGAGGGCTGTCGGGAGTGAAGGACACTGCTAGCTTAGCCAGCTAGACCTAGGGAGGACTCTGGGACACTCGAGGAGGGTGTAACACTGTGGTAGATAACTAGCATGCTAGGTAGCACACGGTGTCGCCCAAAGATTTGAATAACTAACCGAGCCTGTTGTTTCCAATGGGAGTAAATTAATCATAGTGCGCAGAACAAGCAAGGAGTTGGGCAGGACCAAAGACGAGCTTGTAAGGTCCTATTCGCATGGTCTAGGATTTATTTGCATATTTATGGTAGGGATCGCCTACTCTGAAGTGTGCGTTTGCAATAACTCAATTACAGGCTGACTACACCGCTCGCGTCACGTGTGCGAGCGTTGTAAAATACATTTAGAAATCTATATTATTGCATTATTGCACCCACACTGCTCGCACACGCCAATGATCGTCTGCGTTGCCAAGCGCTAAAATAGAAGTAAGCTGTGTGAAGCAGATCGCGCTGCAAGTCCTGCCTCTCCCATCTCCTCATTGGTTTATAGAAGCAGGTACCCACGTGCCATCTCCTCATTGGTTATACCCACATGGGTGACTGAAAGACGAACTAGGTCAGTGCCGGTAATGCACCTAATTTATGAAAGTTGCCAATCGCAATATAAAGTCTAGAAGAAAAAGCCTGGGAGGAGAGATGACTAGAAATGATTCGGTTGACCATTTTATGTGTGGATTAATTGTCGGAGTAGAGGACCTTGTGCATTTAAAGTAAAATAATATCTCAATTTTACTAGGCAAGTCAGTTAAGAACTAATTCTTATTTTCAATGACGGCTATGACGAACTGCCTGTTCAGGGGCAAAACGACAGATTTGTACCTTGTCAGCTCGGGGATTTGAACTTGCAACCTTTCGGTTACTAATCCGACACTCTAACCACTAGGCTACCCTGCCGCCCCAATGTTTATATCCCAGGACAAATTAGCTATCAACAGCAAGCTAGCTAAATAAGACAACTTCGCTAGCAAGTGCAAGCTAGCTTGCTAAATTGCAATAAATTCATGCTTTTTGACCTGTCCCCAAATTTATGTAATTGGTTCAGCGTTTGTTTTGATATTTTAACCTGCATGTCGTGATCGCGTGTGGGGGGACAAAATAAATGTATGCACGGTTTGGGTTCTGTGTTATTCTAAACAATGCAAAGGGTAAAGTCTACAAAACGCAGTCCACTCTGTTTGTTACAGATTCAAGTTTTGGAAAATTGTAATTGTTTGGAGATCAAATGTTTTATTTATGAGAACATTTTCAGAATGTTATCCAAAATCCATCTCGCTCAATCTTCTCCCAATGCCAGTCCCTGGGCTTCCTCTCATCACCATATTTGGAAGTGAGTGGAAACGCCAACCGGATGCTTCACATTTATACATCTGGTGAAATATCTGGCTCATTGTTCTATCTGTGGTATTGCCCTAGCCTTCTGTCTCCTTTTCTAGCGGGAGGCGTGGATGACGGGTAGACAGGTTTTCTCCGGTATACAGCAGGGGGAGGCGAGGGCAACACCGTGTGCTAACTTGCAAGCAAGCACAGAGTGTCGCCTTGGGGGTGACAGGTAGACAGTGTCCTTTGCCCCCGCTTGTCGGGCACTGTTTTCCTCAGTTCTGTTAATGACGTTGAGGGCAGGTGGAAGAGAAGGACACTGTCTACCGATGTTTCTCCCGATCAAAACTGAAAGCGCGAACCACTGCATTTAACCACGGCAAGTTGAATGCAGTAATATGGTTGAATACACACAGTGCAGTTACGCCCTCCGTAAGTCGATGAAACAGGAAAAACGTCAGTACAGAGACAAAGTGGAGTCACAATTCAACGGCTCAGACACGAGACGTATGTGGCAGGGACTCCAGAAAATCACGGATTAGAAAGGGAAAATCAGTCACGTCACAGACAATGACATCTTGCTCCCGGACAAGCTAAACACCTTCTCCTGCTTTGAGGATAACACTGTACTGACACGGCCTGCTCCCGAGGACTGTGGGCTCTCGTTCTCTGTGGCCGACGTGAGTAAGACATTTTAAGCATGTTAACCCTCACAAAGCTGCCGGCCCAGACGGCATCCCTAACCGCGTCCTCAGAAGATGTGCAGACAAGCTGGCTGGAGTGTTTACGGACACATTCAATTGCTCCCTGTCCCAGTCTGCTGTTCTCACCAGCTTCAAGATGTCCACCATTGTTCCTGTACTCAATAAAGCAAAGGTAACTGAACTAAATGACTATCACCCCATAGCACTCACTTCTGTCATCATGAAGTGCTTTGAGAGGCAAGTTAAGGATCGTATCACCTCCACCTTACCTGTCACCCTAGACCCACTTTAATTTGCATACTGCCCCAATAGATCCACAGACGATGCAATCGCACTGCACACTTCCCTATCCCAACTGGACAAGAGGAATACCTATGCGAGAATGCTGTTCATTGACTACAGCTCAGCCTTCAACACCATAGTGTCCTTCAAACTCATCACTAAGCTCAGGGCCCTGGGTCTGAACCCTGTCCTGTGCAACTGAGTCCTGGACTTCCTGACGGGCTGCCCCCAGGTGGTGAAGGTAGGAAACATCACTTCCACTACGCTGATCCTCCACACAACTGCGAGTTCAGCCCCTTCCTGTACTCTCTGTTCACCCATGACTACGTGGCCACGTACGTCTCCAACTCAATCATCAAGTTTGCAGACGACACAAAGTGTGAGTAGTGGGCCTGATTACCAACAATGATGAGCCTACAGGGAGGAGGTGAGGGCCCTGGCGGAGTGGTGCCAGGAAAATAATCTGTCCCTCAACGTCAAGATAACTATGGAGCTGATGGTGGACTTCAAGAGACAGCAGAGGGAGCACGCCCCCATCCACATCGACGCAACCGCAGTGGAGAAGGTGAAAAGCTTCAAGTTCCTTGGCCTCCATTTCACTGACAATCTGAAATGGTCCACCCACACAGACAGTGCGGTGAAGGAGGCACAACAGCACCTCTTCAACCTCAGGCTGAAGAAGTTTGGCTTGGCCCCATAGACCCTCACAAACTTACAGATGCACCATAAAAAGTGGTTACTCAACGCTGCACCCGAGAGGCTGCTGCCCTATGTAAATATAAATGGAATCACTGGTCACTTTAATAATTGAACACTGGTCACTTTAATCATGTCTACATACTGTGTTATTCATTATGTATATTCTGTATTCTACTGTATTCTACTCAATGCCACTCTGACATTGCTCTTCCTAATATTTCTTAATTCCATTATTTTATTTGTATATTTGTGTGTATTGGTGTGAATTGTTAGATACTACTGCACTTTTAGAGCTAGGAATACAAACATTTCTCTAGACCCGCAATAACATCTGCTAAATAGGTGTATGTGACCAATAAAGTGTGATTTGATAGCTAGCAAGGAGGACTCCTTTTTTTTGGGGGGGGTTCATGCAGGAACCAATGGGGGAAATGACAGAGTTCCGACTAGCACGTGAACGCAGCATTCGTATGACCATTATCTTATTACACTTCATGGAGGTCTCAACGGCACAGCTGATGCATGTTGACATGAGCAACATGAGCTTAGCATGTTCAACAGGTGATGGACATGTTCTTCTCCGCCCCTCCAGATGCTGATGCCCAAGAAGAATCGTATAGCCATCTACGAGCTACTCTTCAAGGAAGGGGTGATGGTGGCCAAAAAGGATGTGCATCTGGCTAAGCACCCGGAGCTGGCCGATAGGAATGTGCCCAACCTTCACGTAATGAAGGCCATGCAGGTTAGATGTACTTTCTTCTGGTGCCTCATATAGTGTTACATGATGGAGAATGAAAATAGAGACTAAGATGGGATAAGCTTTATTGTCCCCAAGGGGAAATTTGTCTTTGACACGCAATAAACTGGGGCGGCAGGTAGCCTAGTGGTTAGAGCGTTGGGCCAGTAACTGAGCTGACAAGGTAAAAAATCTTGTCATCTCTGCACCTGAGCAAGGCAATTAACCCACTGTTCCCCTGGCACCGAAGACGTGGATGTCAATTAAGGCAGCCCCTCGCACCTCTCTGATTCAGAGGGGTTCGGTTAAATGTGTTAGTCACATTTTAGTTGAAGGTATTGAGTTGTACAACTGACTAGGTATCCCCCTTTCCCCTAGCAGAATATGTCCTCAACTGTTGCCCTTGTCCTCAACTTGACTGTGACCCTCCCTCTGCAGTCTCTGAAGTCAACTGGGTACGTGAAGGAGCAGTTTGCCTGGCGCCACTTCTACTGGTACCTGACCAATGAGGGCATCCAGTACCTGAGGGACTTCCTGCATCTGCCCCCAGAGATTGTTCCCGCCACTCTGCGTCGTCAGATGCGCCCTGAGACCGCCCGGCCCAGGCCTAAAGGTAGTCTGCATATCATGACCATGTCTGTGTCACCTGGGGCCTGTTCTGGAGGGTTCAAAGTTCAGATAGAAATATATATTGTTGAACAGATATGATTGTCATGTAGAATAGAGGATCATGGCCACTCTTCATTCTATTTATTAGATTTTTGTATTGTACTTCCATTAGTAATGCAGGGTTTACTGTTGGTTTACTGTTTCCTGTAGTCAATCAGCAGGTTCCCTTCATGGATGAATAGTGGTGAATGTTGCAGGTGTTATAGTAGTGTGCAGATCAGAGGAGTGGTGTAAAACATATCCTTCTGTTTCAGGTATGGAGGGTGAGAGAGGTGAGCGGCCAGCTAGGTTTAACCGTGAAGGAGGAGACCGAGACAACTACAGACGTTCTGCTGCACCACGTGAGTACTCAAGCCACCTGTTTATTACGTTCAATAATGATGCACCAATATGGAAACACTGAGCCGATGCTAATATTTGCTTTGCCATGGTGGCTGATAGGGCATTGCAGCAAATGGTAAACTTTATGTAAATGACCTGAATCTCTACTACTCTGATGATCATACTTTCTGTCCTTTTAGCTGGTGCAGACAAGAAGGCTGAAGCAGGCGCTGGTGCAGCTACTGAGTTCCAATTCGTAAGTAAAGTATTTAAAATCAATAGTGGGTGCCATGTCTTATTGTAGCCTAATGCCCACTTGTCAATTGAGATCTTCAACGATTGAAAACTTACCAACTGGTATTGTGTGTTGCAGAGAGGCGGATTTGGACGTGGCAGAGGACAGCAACCACCACAGGAGTAAAACACTGACTCTGTTCTTGTATAGTATAATAAAAGGGGATTGCTGTAATCTCAGTGTGTCATGAATTTCTAATTGCATTGGATGGTGATCATAAGATATATACACTTCACAGGAGGTTGGTGGCACCTTAATTGGGGAAGATGGGCTTGTGGTAATGGAATGGTATCCATGAGTTTGATGCCATTCCATTCGCTCTGTTGCAGCCATTGTTATGAGGCGTCCTCCCCTTAATGGCCTCCTGTGATACATTTGAATTTGTAGGTGGTAATGAGACAACTTTTATTTTTAATCTAGAGGAGTTGACGAACACATTTCTCCAACTGGAGTCAACAAGAAAATACAAAGAAACCCTAAGAAAAGGGAACACTGGGTGTTTTATTAATTGGCAGAATTGTTTTACAATCTTTAGTCTTCACATTTTGTTGTGTAATTCCCCATTGAAGAAGAAATCAGTGATATGTGTATTTGAATTGCCCCCGATTGGACCATTGCATGTAATGATTTGGATTTGACAATTCTTCAGTTTACATCAGTCATCTAGAAAGATACATATTTCATCATTGGATTTTCTTTATATGCTGTTAAGACCATTAAACTTACCAGTAAACTGAAGTCATCAAGAACAGGAACATATTACCCAGAACTGCCATCACCTAGTTAGATGACCCATAACCACTAGATGGCGCCATCACAAAATCTTATGACACGGTTTGGTTCAGTATGATAGAACTTTGCGCAATATTGAATTCAATGTAAACTATTGTACTGAAAGACCAGTTGAAAATCACTTATGGTGGCCCAGGGGGACATTATCATATGGTGTGCATCACAAGTTTTACGATTTCAGATGGTCACACCCACCAAACGTACCTCAAAGGCTGTTGAACTGTGCACACGTTCAGTGCAAACGTTAAAGCGAACTGAACACACCCCATGACTCACAGACAAACAACATGGGGCTTACTGAAATTGCCAATCCCTACTGGCCATATAGTGAGAAATAAAGCCATGTATGTACTTATTAGAAAGTAAGGGGGATACCTAGTCAGTTGTACAACTGAATGCATTCAACTGGAGTGTCTTTACAACCATTACGTCCTGGTGCAATATGACTTATGTTTTCTTAGGTCTACCATGAGTAGGCCTGACCTTTTCTATTTTCACAAGTTAAAAAACACCACATATTCCCTATGTTCAGGTTCCATGTAAAAATAAAAGAGGAAAGGAAAATCAAAAAACCTCCCCAGGCAGTTACTAGTACATAAATGTCGCAAACAGCTAAAAAGTAAATGCAATGCATCCATCTAAGCAAAGCTAGCCAACTGAGGGCCTTACATACCACGGGTCTAGGGCCATTTCAAGGATAGGACTAGGCTGTTGTGTAAAACTTAAAAACATTGCCAGAGGAGATGAATAAGGCTGAGAACGAACTTAACAGCTCTTTGTGCCAGATCAGTTGGGTCAATGGGTACGTTTGGCACAATCCAGCTCAACAAGAATATAATATTCTCATTCTTTGTGCCCTAAATTATGCTCGGTTGAGAAATATTCTGCCAGTTCTGCCAGAGCCAGTCAGTTACATGACAACTTACATAGTTTTTTCTTGGGAGTTTTGGGGGTCCTGAAACAAGATTTTATAAAACGTCATTATTGAAATTGGCACATACCTACTAGCCCATCAGGGCAAAGTACAGTGTGAAGTAGAATCTACACATCAATTTTCGTGGGCCAGGGTGACAAGCAAACAACAGTACCAAACTCCAGGGCCAGTAGTGGAGAGTTGGTCTCTGCATTGACATATGTTTAATGTTCTCGAGCCTATCTACCAATCCCAGTTATTCTTGTTCACAAGTCTTGACTGGGCCAGAATCACTATGGTTCTGAGACTTATCAGCATCCATCCATTCATCAGATCAATGGCATTTGATTGATTTAAATGATCAATTTGAACAACCAATGATGAACCTACCTAAAGTAGACAAATAATATATTAAGAACTATTTAAAAGTGCATTTCAAGAAACAACAAAAACCTAACGAAACAAATATAGCTAACATAAAAACAAAAGTCCAGTGTTCATTTAAGGGAAAATGCAGAATTATATCACAGTGTAAACATTTGTTAGAATACAATTTAGAATTGATGGATTCACATGAGCGTAAATTTGCCCTCACCAAAACGTGCAGGTGATTTACCTTGTTATTGCATCTCCTGTTGTGCAACATCTCTTCCTGCATCACACACACACCAATCAATCAACAGCCCTCACCTTACATCAATACACACACCGAGAGATTAGTACAGACTGAAAAACTTCCGTCATATGCAATCAATCACCATCATACCATTAGAAAATAAATATGAATATTAACAACAAAGTAAATGGATATAGAATTATCAAGTGAAAACCATGAACACATTAATTTTAGTGGGGTCCAGAGTATGACAAACACGTTATCCAGAAGCGGCAAATTCTTCCAAGTGCCATTTTAAATTAGCTTTACTAGTCAAGCATAATAAACAACACCTGATGACATTACTACCCACCTCCTGATGCACAACATGATTCAAAAACTCTGCAAGAGCATGTCTCCTGCACCAAAAACTAGTTTGGGTTCTTGTTCCTTCCCCATGAGGATCAGATAACATGCATAATTCTCTGTTTTTCTGGTTATTTCATTATAAAACCAATCAATATATTATCTTTATAGTCTAGACTGACAACAAGACGTGCAGATTATTTACATTTCAATGATTTGGTTAGGTGTGCCCTAGTGTGATAGCAAAAGCCGAAGCTACTATGGGAGTGTTCTTTTTATGTCAGCCCCCTTATCAAAACTTCTCTCTCCAATCACCAAAGCTTGTGCTATCGTCACAATTGAGCCCGTTTTGTACCAGATAATTCCATTCCTACAGATTACATCACACAAGACACACCCATGTACCTTAACCACACATACAAAACAGAAAGTTTTCCAACAAGCCCATCTAACCATTAACCAAATAAATGCATTTTTAGATGATTAGAAAAGATATGAAAAGAAAAAAAACTACAGAAAATGTCATACAGAAAAAGCCTTGACAGGCTGTATAACTCTTACCTCTTAGACTAACGATCTGTCACAGTACATGGTGAGAGGTTATGTCATTCTTATGACTGCCATGTAAAGGGGTGTGGCAACTAAATGGTAAACACACAGCATAGCAATACTTTACATCACCACAGCAGAGAGTTGCATTCAACAAACCTCACATTTATGACAGAGAGGAATGAGGGACCGAGGAAAAGGAGGAAGAGTTTGGGAATACCTCATGCAATTATTAATAAAAATCAAGAAAAAAAACATTCAAATTACAAAGTATAAAATCCTCTTCGCCCAACACTTCAAGTCTGTACCTCCACTCTGGCACCAAAAAAAAGGCTGTCAAGGCAAACATTTCTGTTGATGTTTTGAAGTTTAAAAAATAAGTAGTGGTAGTAGGAGGAGGTAAGAAAAAGAAGCGGGTAAAAGATGTGGAGAATTCTCCAGGATTTCTGTGTTTTACTTATACTTCCATCTAGAGTTATGGTTGATGTTGTAGGTAGGGGAGTGGTCTCCTCCCCCTATTGTGGCCACCAGGGGTGTCATGTTGTTGCTCAGGAAGCCCTGTTGTAGGGCCGCAAAGTACGAGGCCTGCACAGGCTTGTGGCACTGCAGCACCCTGTTGGCATCATCAGTCTTAAACCATTCCCTTTTTCTACCTGTCAACAGAGGGATAACGAGCGGAGTTTGAAAGGGGGCTACAAAAACAGGTTAAGTCTAGATTAACTCAGGAATGAAATGCCTATGAAGGATTTACAATAGTAGTAGTAGTGGTAGTAGTAGCAGCAGTTGTAGCATCTATTATGATCATCAGCTGGTCAATCTGTTGCCGATTAATCAATTTGATCACACATAACTAAATAGACTTCCAGTCATCACAGCTTTCACAAACACCACAAAAAACTAGTAACAATGTACTAATATTCACAGAGTCCTCCCAGTCTTCTAACATCTCTGTAACCATTAGGACATAGACATATGTTCTGTGCTTCCTCTCTGTGTTCTGAGAAAGAGGAAATCAAGAAAAATTGTTAGTACTCAAGGTTAGGAGGCAAACAGTGGAAATAAACTAGCAGTCCCTCCCACACCAATTTTAAAGACAAGCAACACAAAGACATGGAAAATCCTTTTCAGCTCACCTCGAAAATTCCTAGTAGTCGCCCCAATGTCCCCTTGACACCAGCCTGGAAAGACAACATGTTCAGTAGAAATGAAACAGCAAATTAAACCTTGAATAACGATTCTTAGTAAAAGCAGGACACTGCAATGTTTTCACATTTTCACCCGATGAGACCTGGGGGTTCTGAGAATTGCTGCCATTTTCAGTTCCAGGGCGGGGGCAATGTCATGTAGGAGAGGGAGGGATCAGCTCCTATTAACATGGTATCATTGCAGTACTTTATTCTTCAGGTTACAGTTTTACTCTATATATAAACATGGACTCTCAATCAAGAGGCTCCTCAACCCATTCAGTGAATAGCTTACATAGAAGAACATTTAGATTTTTCAGAGCTGAAATAAGGGCTGCGAAGTCAACTAGTGTAAAATTAGTACATCAACAAAACCCTGCAATAACATTTGGCCAAGACAACAATACATCAGATTGTGTTTCCCTAACAAATGAGCTCAATATTGATCACAAGGAACTCACAAATTAGGCTGAATACAGTTAATGGAAAACCAATAAACTTAAAAGACTTGAAGATCTGAAACCCTACCCGAACCCTACCTCTTTAAAGAGTATCTTAAATAATCCCACAGCAACCCCCCTCGCCCCCACCTAAAAAATAAAATTAAAAAAATAATTCCCCATCTGTGAACTAACACACACATTTGACTTCCCCCACCCCACTAGCACTGCCTTTGCTGATAGCTACTTTATTACTGAAAAATGTATTTACTGGTACTGAGATATTTGGTTGTCCCACCTAGCTAACTTTAAGATGAATGTACTAGCTGTAATTTGCTCTGTATAAGCGTGTCTAAAAGTGTCTAAATGTACTAAAATGTACATGTTTAAAGATGGCATTATCCCATTTGTTCAACAGAAAAGGTTAGCTTCAGTTCAAATACCGTATATACCCTCTAAGAACTTTAGGCAACAATTTAGCATGAGAGTAACCTTTCTATTAACACAATTATGCTCAGGGACATCAAGTTTTTTTGGGGAAATCAGATCATTAATGAATAAACACGTTATAAAAGTGTAATTACCTGTCTATACCAGTCTATACAGGCCTTTAACCTTTACAAACCATTTCAAAGGGCAACTGCACAGAAGTGAAATGATACTTCCAATGAGCTCCTTGCATAATAAAAACTCTGAATGCACAAATGAAGTTGACAAGTAATTCAGCCTACCTCTTCACACACCTCTCGAACAGCAGCCACGTTGGGCTCTTCCTCCGGCTATATTCCTCCACCAGGGACAATCCACTTGTCTTGAGTCCGACTACCACTAACCAACAACACCTGCAGGCAGGGCCAGATTAAGAAATCATAAACCCTGGAGCTATGCTTTGTCCTAGAAAAAAATGACATTTTAAAAACGCATTTCATGCAATTCTACATAATTTACATGATAGAAGACATTAGCGCAATCTTTTTTTAATCCCATACAAATGACCGAAATGAGTGGCTACTCCGACACTGACAAATGGAGATCAATCTGGTCTTGAATTAAAACAAGCAATAGCCCAGGCCAATGAAGCGACACGCAGACTATACAATATTAGGAGGAAATATATATACATATATACAGTACCTGTCAAAAGTTTGAACACACCTACTCATTCAAGGGTTTTTTCTTTATTTTTACTATGTTCTATATTTTAGAAAAAAAAACTATGAAATAACACATATGGAATCATGTAGTAACCAAAAAAGTGTTAAACATAACGATACATGTTTTACATTTTAGATTCTTCAAAGTAACCACCTTTTGCCTTAATGACAGCTTTGCGCATTTTTGGCATTCTCTCAACCAGCTTCATGGGGTAGTCACCTAGAATGCATTTCAATTAACAGTTGTGCCTTGTTAAAAGTTCATTTGTGGAATTGTTTTCCTTCTTTCCTTGAGCCAATCAGTTGTGCTGTGACAAGGTACGAGTGATATACAGAAGATAGCCCTATTTGGTAAAAGACCAAGTCCATATTATGGCAAGAACAGCTCAAATAAGCAAAGATAAATGACAGTCCATCATTACTTTAAGACATGAAGGTTAGTCAGTACAGAACATTTCAAGAACTTTGAAAGTTTCTTCAAGTGCACGCGACAAAACCATTAAGCGCTATGATGACACTGGTTCTCATGAGGACCGCCACAGGAAAGGAAGACCCAGAGTTACCTCTGCTGCAGAAGATAAGTTCATTACAGTTACCAGGATCAGAATTTGAAGCCCAAATAAATTCTTCAGAGTTCACGTAACAGACAAATCTCAACATCAACTATTCAGAGGAGACTGTGTGAATCAGGCCTTCATGGTCAAATTGCTGCAAAGAAACCACTACTAAAGAACACCAATAATAAGAAGAGACTTGCTTGGGCCAAGAAACACAAGCAATGGAAATCTGTCCTTTGGTCGGATGAGTCCAAATTTTTGGTTCCAACCGTTGTGTCATCGTGAGACGCAGAGTAGGTGAACGGATGATCTCCGCATGTGTGGTTACCACCGTGAAGCATGGAGGAGGAGGTGTGATGGTGTGGGGTACTTTTCTGGTGACACTGTCAGTGATTTATTTAGAATTCAAGGCACACTTAACCAGCATGGCTACCACAACATTCTGCAGCGATACGCCATCCCATCTGGTTTGTGCTTAGTGGGACTATCATTTGTTTTTCAACAGGACAATGACCCAACACACCTCCAGGCTGTGTAAAGGCTATTTGACCAAGAAGGAGAGTGATGGAGTGCTGCATCAGATAACCTGGCCTCCACAATCACCCGACCTCAACCCAATAGAGATGGTTTGGGATGAGTTGGACTGCAGAGTGAAGGAAAAGCAGCCAACAAGAGAACTCCTTCAAGACTGTTGGAAAAGCATTTCAGGTGAAGCTGGTTGAGAAAATGCCAAGAGTGTGCAAAGTTGTCATTAAGGCAATAGGTGGCTACTTTGAAGAATCTAAAATATATGTTTTATTTAATAGTTTTGGTGTCTATTATTCTACAATGTAAAAAATAGTTTAAAAAATCATAAATAAAAACCGTTGAATTAGTGGGTGTGTCCAAACTTTAGACTGGTACTGGATATAGATATATATATAGTCCATTCAGAAAGTATTCAGACCTCTTGACTTTTTCCACATTTTGTTACGTTACAGCCTTATTCTAAAATTGATTAAATAAAACATTTTCCTCATCAATCTACACACAATACCCCATCATGACAAAGCAAAAACATTTAGTAAATGTATTAAAATAAATAAATAAAAGAAACTTATTTACATAAGTATTAAGACCCTTTGATATGACACTCGAAATTGAGCACAGGTGCATCCTGTTTCCATTGATCATCCTTGAGATGTTTCTACAACTTGATTGGAGTCCACCTGTGGTAAATTCAGTAAATTGGACATGATTTGGAAAGGCACACAACTGTCTACATAAGGTCCCACAGTTGACAGTGCATGTCAGAGCAAAATCCAAGCTGTGAGGTCAAAGGAATAGTCCGTAGAGCTCCGAGATAAGATTGTGTCAAGGCACAGATCTGGGGAAGGGTCCCCCAAAAATTCTGCAGCTTTGAAGGTCCCCAAGAAAACAGTGGCCTTCATCATTCTTAAATGGAAGAAGTTTGGAACCAGCAAAACTTTTTACCTTCCAGAAGGACAACCATCTCTGCAGCACTCCACCAGTCAGGCCTTCATGGTTAAGTGGCCAGACAGAAGCCACTCCTCAGTAAAAGGCACATGACTACCCGCTTGGAGCTTGCCAAAAGGCACCCAAAGGACTCTCAGACCATGAGAAACAAGATTCTCTGGTCTGATGAAACCAAGATCGAGGTCTTTGGCCTGAATGCCAAGTGTCACGTCTGGAGGAAACTTGCACCATCCCTACGGTGAAGCATGGTGGTGGCAGCATCATGCTGTGGGGATGTTTTTCAGCGGCAGGGACTGGGAGACTAGTCAGGATCGAGGGAAATATGAATGGAGCAAAGTACAGAGAGATGCTTGCTGAAAACCTGCTCCAGAGCATTCAGGACCTCAGACTGGGGTGCCACGCTTGTTGCGTCATACCCAAGAAGACTTGAGGCTGTAATCACTTCCAAAGGTTCTTCCAAAAAGGACTGAGTAAAGGTTCTGAATACATATGTAATTATGATATTTGTTTTTTATTTCTAAAAAAGAAACAAATATTAACGCTGTAAATTACAGCCTGTAATGTAACAAAATGTGGAAAAAGTCAAGTGGTATGACTACTTTTGAAAGTACTGCAATGGCCCAGAGCTAACAGACCCTGCATTGCATAATAAACTAATTTGGCAACTCTGGGAAAATAAAGTTATTCAACTTTAATATATTCAGCCTAGGACTCTGCAGTTAAGGTTAATGTAAGTTTTAAAAGTGTACTTAAAAAAAAATCCAATA
This sequence comes from Oncorhynchus keta, assembly GCF_023373465.1. NCBI lineage: Eukaryota > Metazoa > Chordata > Actinopteri > Salmoniformes > Salmonidae > Oncorhynchus > Oncorhynchus keta. Next base: position 33,936,773 of record NC_068447.1, read on the forward strand.
ACATGTTAACCGCAGGCGATGTTGCCACTAAACAAGCATATGCTTTAGCTGACATGTAGCCTATTCTCTACATTAGAAATAGTTACCCCACCAGACAACCTGTACTCCAAATGGCCCGTTCAACCTCCACACTCCTAGCCTCGGATTTACCTCCTCACTCTCGTTCCTGAAGGTCAGACAGGCGGCGCGTTTCTTGTAGCCATCCCCGTCATATATCCGCGTTTGATTCGATTTGATCTTCATCATGTTGGGGTAAAACAAAACAAAATGTGAACCACAAACTCAGAAAGACGGTCACAGCCTACTTGTGGGAACCCGCGTAAAACGCTATCAATTTCTACAACAGACTTCTTCTCCGCTTTCTTTTTCCTTTTTCTCCTGCACAGACGCCATTATAAACTGCGTAAAACACGCGTCACGGTAGATAGAATAGTCAAACGTAGCCTACACATATCGGTATTCACGTTTCAATCTTTGAGAATGAGAGTATGAAACTGTAAACGCAGTCGTGGTCGGTCTGGTAGATCTCTAGTTTTACCCAATGATGTGTACAGTGCCTTCAGAAATAATTCACACCTCTTGACTTTCACATTTTGTTGTGTTACAGTCTGAATTTTAAATGGTTTAAATTGAGCTTTTATGTCACTGATTTAAAGTATACCAGTGCCTAAATAATTGTAGGAATAAAACTGTTTAATAAAAAGTCACATAATATGTTGCATGGATAATATTGTTTCACATCATTTTTAAATGACTACCCCGTACAATTTTCACTCAATCAAGTAGTGAATTTCAAGCACAGATTCAACAACAAAGACCAGGGAGATTTTCCAATGGTTTGAATATTCCTTTGAGAGCATGGTGCAGTTATTAATTACACTTTGAATGGTGTATCAATACACCCAGTCACGACAAAGATACAGGCTCCCTTCCCAACTCAATTGCAGGATTTCACCACGAGGCCATGATGATTTAAAAAAAGTAACAGAGTTTAATGTTAATGGCTGTGATAGGACATAACTGAGGATGGATTAACAACATTGTCGTTATGCTACAATGCTAACATAAATGACAGAGTGAAAAGAAGGAGGAAGAAGGAACATTTTCCAAAACATGCAAAGAAATTAACTTTAGATCCTGACTACAAAATGTTATATTTGGGGAAAATCCAACACAGCACATAACTGAGTACCACTCCCCATATTTTCAAACATGGTGGTGGCTGCATCATGTTATGGGTATACTTGTGTAACGGATGTGAAACGGCTAGCTTAGTTAGCGGTGCGCGCTAAATAGCGTTTCAATCGGTTACGTCACTTGCTCTGAGACCTTGAAGTAGTAGTTCCCCTTGCACTGCAAGGGCCGCGGCTCTTGTGGAGCGATGGGTAACGATGCTTCGTGGGTGACTGTTGTTGATGTATGCAGAGGGTCCCTGGTTTGCGCCCGGTTATGGGCGAGGGGACGGTTTAAAAGTATACTGTTACATTGATGCTGTTGACCCGGATTACTGGTTGCTGCGGAAAAAGGAGGAAGGTCAAAAGGGGGGTGAGTGTAACGGATGTGAAACGGCTAGCTTAGTTAGCGGTGCACGCTAAATAGCGTTTCAATCGGTTACGTCACTTGCTCTGAGACCTTGAAGTAGTAGTTCCCCTTGCTCTGCAAGGGCTGCGGCTTTTGTGGAGCGATGGGTAACGATGCTTCGAGGGTGACTGTTGTCGATGTGTGCAGAGGGTCCCTGATTCGCGCCCGGGTATGGGCGAGGGGACGGTTTAAAATTATACTGTTACACTTGTCATTGGCATGGACTATGGTAAAAAGAAACAGAAAAGAGCTAAGCACAGGCAAAATCCTAGAGGAAAACTTTATTTGTATTTTTTTAGAGAGCAGATTTAATGTTACAGAAAGATTGTGGGTTCTATCAATGTAATTTTATGAGTCATTTCCAATTCCCCATATTATACAGTGCCATCGGAAAGTATTCCGACCCCTTTACTTTTTCCACATTTAGTTACGTTACAGCCTTATTCTAAAATGGATTAAATCGTTTTTTCCCACTCATCAATCTACACACAATACATCATAATGATTAAGAAAACAACACTTTTAATAAACAATTTAGAAAAAAAATACAAAATAAACAGAAATATCACATTACATAAGTTTTCAGACCCTTTACCCAGTTCTTCTTGGGTATGATGCTACAAGCTTGGCACACCTGTATTTTTTAGTTTCTCCCATTCTTCTGCAGATCCTCTCAAGCTCTGTCATGTTTGATTGGGGAGGGTTGCTGCACAGCTATTTTAAGGTCTCTCCAAAGATGTTCGATCGGGTACAAGTCCAGGCTCTCTCAGGGACATTTAGAGATGTGTCCCAAAGCCTCTCCTGCGTTGTCTTGGCTATGTGTTTAGGGTCATTGTTCTGTTGGAAGGTGAACCTTCTCCCCAGTCAGATCCTGAGTGCTCTGTAGCAGGTTTTCATCAAGGATCTCTCTGTACTTTGCTCCGTTCATCTTTGCCTTGATCTTGACTAGTCTCCCAGTCCCCAAAGCATGATGATGCCACCACCATGTTTCACCGTAGGGATGGTGATCGGTATACACCAGACGTGACTCTTGGCCTTCAGGTCAAAGAGTTCAATCTTGGTTTCATCAGATCAGAGAATCTTGTTTTTCATGGTCTGAGTCCTTTAGGAGCCTTTTGGCTAACTCCAAGCGGGCTGTCATGTGCCTTTTACTAATGAGTGGCTTCCGTTTGGCCACTCCACCATAAAGGCCTGATTGGTGGAGTGCTGCAGAGATGGTTTTCTTTCTGGAAGGTTCTCCCATCTCCACAGACAAACTCCCATGATGTCAAGCAAAGAGGCAGTGAGTTTGAAGGTAGGACTTGAAATATATCCACAGGTACACCTCCAATTGACTCAAATGATGTCAATTAGCCTATCAGAAGCTTTTAAAGCCAAGCTGTTCCAAGCTGCTTAAAGGCACAGTCAATTTAGTGTATGTAAAACCTCTGACCCACTGGAATTGTGATACAGTGAATTCTAAGTGAAATAATCTGTCTGTAAACAATTGTTGGAAAAATGACTTGTGTCATGCAAAAAGTAGATGTCCTAACCGACTTGCCCAAACTATAGTTTGTTAACAAGAAATTTGTGGAGTGGTTGAAAAACGATTTTCAATGACTCCAACCTAAGTGTATGTAAACTTCTGACTTCAACTGTATTTCTTTGTTAAATGCTCAACATAGAATAGCCACATGTGCGCAAATCGTTTGGAGAAAAGAGCCTTTCTATTTGATTCAGCTTTGTTCAATTGTATTCTTCATACTATAAAATAATATAAAAATAATGCCACCGAATTCTAGTGTAGCTCACAGCCATTTGGCATAGCAAGATCAGGAACTAACATAAAGACAACTCAGAGTATCTTATTCTGTTCTTCTGAAATAGACTACATTTTCTTCATGTCATGCTTCTTTATACCCTTCTAAAATAAATAATGGAATTATTGTGAAGGTGTAGGCTATATTACATGGAATTATTGTGAAGGTGTAGGCTATATTACATGGATTTATTGTGAAGGTGTAGGCTATATTACATGGATTTATTGTGAAGGTGTAGGCTATATTACATGGATTTATTGTGAAGGTGTAGGCTATATTACATGGATTTCTTTGACTTTTTAAAAGGTAGATGTTCCAAAGGTCTGCATAGGCTATATGTGGAAGCCAGGAGATGCTAAATGTCTTTGTTAATTCACGGTAAATTACTGTGAGACCAACAGTTATTTGCTTGGCAATCATTGACTGACCAAATTTTGTGACCGCCATAGCCCTACATGTGTTGAATACTTATTGAATCAAAATATATTAATGTTGTATTTTCCATTAATCAAACCAACATGTCAGACATTTTCTTCCACTGTGACATATTATTTTGTGTAGATTGTTGACATAAAATGACAAATCCATTTTAATCCCACTTTATAGCACAACAAAATGTGGAAAAAGTCAAGGCGAGTGAATACTTTCTCAAGGCACTGTATCAAATATATTTATAAAGCCCTTTTTACATCAGCAAATGTCACCAGGTGCTATACAGAAACCCAGCCTAAAACCCAAAACAGCAAGCAATGCAGTATGTGGCTTGGAAAAATTCCCTAGAAAGGCAGGAACCCAGGAAGAAACCGAGAGAGGAACCAGGCTCTGAACCAGTCCTCTTCTGGCTGTGCTGGGGGTGAGATTAAGAGAGTACATGTCCATTAAGGCCAGATTGTTCTTCAAGATGTTCAAACATTCATAGATTACAAGCAGGGGGAAACAATAATCACAGTGGTTGCAACAGGTCAGTATCTCAGGAGTAAATGTCAGTTGGCTTTTCATAGCCGAGCATTCAGAGGTCGAGACAGCAGGTGCGGTAGAGAGAGAGTTGAAAACAGCAGGTCCGGGACAAGGTAGCACATCTGGTGAACAGGTCAGGGTTCCATAACCCTAGGCAGAACAGTTGAAACTGGAGTAGCAGCACGACCAGGTAGAGTGGGAACAGCCAGGAGTCATCAGGCCAGGTAATCCTGACGCATGGTCCTATTGCTCAGCTTCTCCTGGAAGGGAGTGAGAGAGGGAGGGAAAGATAATTAGAGGGAGCATACTTAAATTCACACAGGCCACCAGATAAGACAGGGGAATTATACCAGATATAACAGACTGAGTCCCGGAACATAGACTAGCGCAACATAGATAGTGGAGGCTGAGACAGTGGGGGTCGGGGGACACTGTGGCCCCGTCCGACGATGCCCCCGGACAGGGCCAACCAGCCAGGATACAACCCCACCCACCTTGCCAAGGCACAGCCCTCACACCACTAGAGGGATAACAACAGACCACCAATTTACTACATTAAAACAAGGCTGAGTAAAGCCCACGAAGATCTCCTCCACTGCACAAGCCCGAAGGGGTGCTAACCGGACAAGAAAATCACCCCTCCTAGGGATGGCATGGAAGAGCACTAGTAAGCCAGTGACTCAGCCCCCATAACAGGGTCAGAGGTAGATAATCCCAGTGGAGAGAGGGGGTGGTTCGTCTCTCCAGTGCCTTGCTGTTCCCCTTATCTCCCCTGGGCCAGACTACACTCAATCATAGGACCTACTGAAGCGATGAGTCTTCAGTAAAGACTTAAAGGTTGAGACCAAGTCTGCATCTCTCACATGGATAGGCAGACTATTCCATAAAAATTGAGCTCTATAGGAGAAAGCCCTGCTGTTTCGACCTGCTTTCTCTCTCTCACTCTCTCTACCACACCTGCTGTCTTGACCTTTGAATGCTTGGCTATTAAAAGCCAACTGACATTTACTCCTGACGTGCTGACCTGTTGCACCCTTTATAACCACTGATATTATTATTTGAACCTGCTGGTCATGTATGAACATCTTGTAAAATGATCTGGCATTAATGGCCATGTACTCTGATAATCTCCACCCAGCACAGTCAGAAGAGTTACCCCTCTGAGCTTGGTTCCTTCCTAGGTTTCTTCTTAGCTTCCTGCCCTTCTAGGGTGTTTTTCCTTGTCACTGTGTTTCTGTATCTGCATTACTTGCTCTTTGGGGTTTTAGGCTGGGTATCTCTACAAGCACTTTGTGACAACGGCTGATGTAAAAAGGGCTTTGTAAAATACATTTAATTGATTGAGAAGGTGTATGACATAAATACATTGAGTTTACTGACTAAATATATGAAGACGTTCTTTAATTGAGTCTTCAATATGGGATAAATTACATTATTATGTATGCGATGTGTATTTTCAAAATAGTACATATTTGAAACAGTATGTTAAACTTTCATTTAGTCTCCAATATGCGATAAATATTATGGAATATGAGATGAAATGGAAACACTTTACTTGACAGACACCCAGTGTCATAACCCATGGCCATAACCCATGGCCATAACCCATGGCCATAACCATGTCATAACAGCTGACAGAACTTGTCAAAACAGTCATAACATTGTCATGACCCAGATATTTACACCTGTTGTGATATATATTGTGTTATTTTATGACACTTACAGTTGAAGTCGGAAGTTTACATACACTTCGGTTGGAGTCAATAAAACTCATTTTTCAACCACTCCACAAATTTCATGTTAACAAACTATAGTTTTGGCAAGTCGATTAGGACATCTACTATGTGCATGACACAAGTCATTTTTCCAACAATTGTTTACAGACAGATTATCTAACTTATAATTCACTGTATCACAATTCCAGTGGGTCAAAAGTTTACATACACTAAGTTGACAGTGCCTTTAAACAGCTTGGAAAATTCCAGAAAATTATGTCATGGCTTTAGAAGCTTCTGAAAGGCTAATTGACATAATTTGAGTCAATTGGAGGTCTACATGTGGATGTATTTCAAGGACAACCTTCAAACTCAGTGCCTCTTTGCTTGAAAAGTATCTATATCCACAGTAAAACAAGTCAAATGAGTCCTATATCAATGTAACCTGAAAAGCCGCTCAGCAAGGAAGAAGCCACTGCTCCAAACCGCCATAAAAAAAGCCAGACTACGGTTTGCAACTGCACATGGGGACAAATATCGTACTTTTTGGAGAAATGTCCTCTGGTCTGATAAAACAAAAATAGAACTTGGAGGAAAACATTGGGAGGTTTGCAAGCCGAAGAACACCATCCTAACCGTGAAGAACGGGGGTGGCAGCATCATGTTGTGGGGGTGCGTTGCTGCAGGAGGGACTGGTGCACTTCACTAAATGTTAGGAATTGTGAAAAACTGAGTTTAAATGTATTTGGCTAAGGTGTATGTAAACTTCCAAATTCAGCTGTATATAAGAGTGTCAAAACCCACATTTATTGAAGAAAAAAAAATCCCTGCCAAGAAGTTTCCATCCGTTTTAAAGTTTGTTTTTTAAATCCTTTGTTGTTTTTGTAATGAATTCTTTGCAGTCATGTTTTTTTCATCATATTTTAAGTAACTTGTAGAAAATACACTTTATGACATCCGTTGTCATTTTACATGGACCAAAAAATATACACTTTATGACACTGTCAAGAAGCATTATGACCATCATAATCATAGAAGCCAGATCGGCCTACCACGTACATTCCCTTATATCAGTCATCAGTCAAAAATAGGGTGTCTGGTCCTACTCCTGAAATCTGCTCCTGCATTCATCCCAGTCATCAGCAACAGAGCATTGGGGTATGTGCATGTCTGACATCAATGTCTGCGCAATTACAATGAGAATTTAATATGGTTATTAAAAAAAAGCATACATACAACAAACATACTGTTGACATGTAGGCTATGGTGTAATATAATATTTTGCCTTGTGTGGTAGGTTTTGTGGGCTTTGACACTGATGTAGGTGTCATAACCAGCCATAAAGTAACACAATATATGTCACAATATGCAGTATGTGTCAAGACAGTGATCATATTATAACAGGGTATGTATGACAAGTTATATCAGCTGTATTGACATATTATGACATGGTTAGCTCTTCAATTAAAATCCATTGAAATATTTTACATGATCATATTTGACAATAGGTTATAATTATTAGAAAAATCCAATCATGGTTTTTCATCAGTGTCTTTATACTTTTAGATGTTTCTTTGCTGCAAGTCTGTATTTTTGGCCTATTTCTTTACATCCAAATGCAATCATAGTTGCTGTATGTGGAGTCTCAATCACTGAAAAGGGTTTAACCGAACGACCGCCTGGGAGGCACGTGTTTCCGCGTGTGATGCGTGTTGATACCGAATTGAAACAAGAAAAAGTGTCAACAAAGTCCATACAATGAATGACGTTACTGGATATAAACATATCACATCATCATCACACAATTCACTGCCGACACAATCTGTTTAGAAGTGGTTCAGAGATCAGAGCTTCTCTCCCTGTCAAAATATTCCGCGTGATACCGTAATGTGCAGTGCATGGCCGGACGCAAATTCTACAGCGTGGATTGCTTGATTGAGGATTTTCGTTTGCGGGATAGGTTGTAGTCTGACAGCAGTATCAGACTACACAGTGCGCACCTAGGGGCCTGGTATATATACACTGCTAAAAATAAATAAAGGGAACACTAAAATAACACATCCCAGATCTGAATGAATGAAATATTCTTATTACATACTTATTTCTTTACATAGTTGAATGTGCTGACAACAAAATCACACAAAATTATCAATGGAAATCAAATGTATCAACCCATGGAGGTCTGGATTTGGAGTCACACTCAAAATTAAAGTGGAAAACCACACTACAGGCTGATCCAACTTTGATGTAAGTGAGGCTCAGTAGTGTGTGTGGCCTCCACGTGCCTGTATGACCTCCCTGCAACGCCAGGGCATGCTCCTGATGAGGTGGTGGATGGTCTCCTAACAGATCTCCTCCCAGACCTGGACTAAAGCATCCGCCAACTCCTGGACAGTCTGTGGTGCAACGTGGTGTTGGTGGATGGAGCGAGACATGATGTCCCAGATGTGCTCAATTGGATTCAGGTCTGGAGAACGGGCGGGCCAGTCCATAGCATCAATGCCTTCCTCTGCAGGAACTGCTGACACACTCCAGCCACATGAGGTCTAGCATTGTCTTGCATTAGGAGGAACCCAGGGCCAACCGCACCAGCATATGGTCTCACAAGGGGTCTGAGGATATCATCTCAGTACCTAATGGCAGTCAGGCTACCTCTGGCGAGCACATGGAGGGCTGTGCGGCCCCCCAAAGAAATGCCACCCCACACCATGACTGACCCACCGCCAAACCGGTCATACTGGAGGATGTTGCAGGCAGCAGAACGTTCTCCACGGCGTCTCCAGACTCTGTCACGTCTGTCACATGTGCTCAGTGTGAACCTGCTTTCATCTGTGAAGAGCACAGGGCGCCAGTGGCGAATTTGCCAGTCTTGGTGTTCTCTGGCAAATGCCAAACGTCCTGTACGGTGTTGGGCTGTAAGCACAACCCCCACCTGTGGACGTTGAGCCCTCATACCACCCTCATGGAGTCTGTTTCTGACCGATTGAGCAGACACATGCACATTTGTGGCCTGCTGGAGGTCATTTTGCAGGGCTCTGGCAGTGCTCCTCCTTGCACAAAGGCGGAGGTAGCGGTCCCGTTGCTGGGTTGTTGCCCTCCTACGGCCTCCTCCACATCTCCTGATGTACTGGCCTGTCTCCTGGTAGTGCCTCCATGCTCTGGACACTACGCTGACAGACACAGCAAACCTTCTTGCCACAGCTCGCATTGATGTGCCATCCTGGATGAGCTGCACTACCTGAGCCTCTTGTGTGGGTTGTAGACTCCGTCTCATGCTACCACTAGAGTGAAAGCACCGCCAGCATTCAAAAGTGACCAGGAAGCATAGGAACTGAGAAGTGGTCTGTGGTCACCACCTGCAGAACCACTCCTTTATTGGGGGGTATCTTGCTAATTGCCTATAAGTTCCACCTGTTGTCTATTCCATTTGCACAACAGCATGTGAAATTTATTGTCAATCAGTGTTGCTTCCTAAGTGGACAGTTTGATTTCACAGAAGTGTGATTGACTTGGAGTTACATTGTGTTGTTTAAGTGTTCCCTTTATTTTTTTGAGCAGTGTATATAAATTATGCACAGATTTGACTGTACTCTATGCCTACATTAAAATCCACGCCAACGTTGCTTAAATTTGTCCTGAAAATATGCAATTAATGTAAATGTTTCATAAGAATGTCTGACTAAGGCTATAGAAAAAATAAAGTATGCAAGAACAAGAGGATTTTGTAACAGATAATTGTGTAACAAAGCATAATGGTAAGGATCATTTGCCAACCCTCATCCTCAAATGTGATATAAGGTAGGCTATGAAACATTGTTATTATTATTATTACTTGTGTATGCCTACTTGATTTACATTTTACTGCATTGTTAGGAGCCAGTAACATAACCATTTCGCTGCACCCGCTATAACATCTGTTAAACGGTGTACACGACCAATAAACTTTTATTTGATTTAGGTAAAAACCAATTCCAAGTAGTATTGTTTATCGTCTATACATGCACACAGTACGGGTAGGCTAACTGACAAAATAATGGAAACACTTGAGTAAATGAGGGTTCTGGCGGCTTGGTTATGGTGGTGGGGTGCATTTTCCTGGCATGGTTTAGGTTTACTCAACCGCTTAGAGGGCAAGGTAAACGCTAGTAAATACACAGCCATTCTAGTGATCACCTTCAGCCTACTTACTGTATGGTGAATCTTTCTATCCTGATGGGAGTGGATTTTTTAAAATTTTATTTTATTTCACCTTTATTTAACCAGGTAGGCTAGTTGAGAACAAGTTCTCATTTGCAACTTCGACCTGGCCAAGATAAAGCATAGCAGTGTGAGCAGACAACACAGAGTTACACATGGAGTAAAAAATTAACAAGTCAATAACACAATAGGAAAAAAAAAAGTGGAGTCTATATACATTGTGTGCAAAAGGCATGAGGTAGGCGAATAATTACAATTTTGCAGATTAACACTAGAGTGATAAATGATCAGATGGTCATGTACAGGTGTACATCTTATATTGGTGTGCAAAAGAGCAGAAAAGTAAATAAATAAAAACAGTGTGGGGATGAGGTAGGTAAAAATGGGTGGGCTATTTGCCGATAGACTATGTACAGCTGCAGCGATCGGTTAGCTGTCATACACTTGAAGTCTCCAACTTCAGCGATTTTTGCAATTCGTTCCAGTCACAGGCAGCAGAGAACTGGAACGAAAGGCGGCCAAATGAGGTGTTGGCTTTAGGGATGATCAGTGAGATACACCTGCTGGAGCGCATGCTACGGATGGGTGTTGCCATCGTGACCAGTGAACTGAGATAAGGCGGAGCTTTACCTAGCATGGACTTGTAGATGACCTGGAGCCAGTGGGTCTGGCGACGAATATGTAGTGAGGGCCAGCCGACTAGAGCATACAAGTCGCAGTGGTGGGTGGTATAAGGTGCTTTAGTGACAAAACGGATGGCACAGTGATAACTGCATCCAGTTTGCTGAGTAGAGTGTTGGAAGCCGAAGTTGAGGATTGGTAGGATAGTCAGTTTTACTAGGGTAAGTTTGGCGGCGTGAGTGAAGGAGGCTTTGTTGTGGAATAGAAAGACGACTCTTGATTTGATTTTCGATTGGAGATGTTTGATATGAGTCTGGAAGGAGAGTTTACAGTCTAGCCAGACACCTAGGTACTTATTGATGTCCACATATTCAAGGTTGGAACCATCCAGGGTGGTGATGCTGGTCAGGCGTGCGGGTGCAGGCAGCGAACGGTTGAAAAGCATGCATTTGGTTTTACTAGCGTTTAAGAGCAGTTGGAGGCCACGGAAGGAGTGTTGTATGGCATTGAAGCTCGTTTGGAGGTTAGATAGCACAGTGTCCAAGAACGGGACGGAAGTATATAGAATTGTGTCATCTGCGTAGAGGTGGATCAGGGAATCGCCCGCAGCAAGAGCAACATCATTGATATATACAGAAAAAAGAGTCGGCCCGAGGATTGAACCTTGTGGCACCCCCATAGAGACTTCCAGAGGACCGGACAGCATGCCCTCCGATTTGACACACTGAACTCTGTCTGCAAAGTAATTGGTGAACCAGGCAAGGCAGTCATCTGAAAAACCGAGGCTACTGAGTCTGCCGATAAGAATATGGTGATTGACCGAGTCGAAAGCCTTGGCAAGGTCGATGAAGACGGCTGCACAGTACTGTCTTTTATCGATGGCGGTTATGATATCGTTTAGTACCTTGAGCGTGGCTGAGGTGCACCCGTGACCGGCTCGGAAACCAGATTGCACAGCGGAGAAGGTACGGTGGGATTCGAGATGGTGTCACGCCTTGGTCATTGTATCTTGTGTTTTTGTTATATGTTTGGGTAGGCCAGGGTGTGACATGGGTTTATATGTTGTATTTCGTATTGGGGTTTGTATTAATTGGGAGTGTGTATTATTAGGGGTGTGTCTAGTTAGGCTTGGCTGCCTGAGGCGATTCCTAATTGGAGTCAGCTGATTCTCGTTGTCTCGGATTGGGAACCGTATTTAGGCAGCCTGAGTGCGCGTTGTATTTCGTGGGTGATTGTACTTGTCTCTGTGTTAGTCACCAGATAGGCTGTAATTAGTTTCACTCGTTTGTTGTTTTTGTATTTTCCGTTATTTCATGTACCGCATTATCTTCATTAAAAGTCATGAGTAACCTACACGCTGCATTTCGGTCTGACTCTCTTCAAACGACAGACGAAGTTCGTTACAGAATCACCCACCATTCACAGACCGAGCAGCGTGTGAACTGGCAGGATCTAAAGGAGGACGTTATGGACAACAGAAGCAAGGAATATACGACTGGGAAGAAATCGACAGGTGGGCGGCCGACCCAGAGCGAGTGCAGGAGCCCGCCTGGGATTCCCTACAGCAGTGCGAAGAAGGCTACAGGGGAATCGATTCAAAGAAAAAGACACGCCGGGAAAAACGGAGAAGCGCTGGTTTAAACAGGCAGCGACAGCTGGAGCAGCAAAGGGAGAATGAATTATTTGGAGAATAGACATGGGAAGACGTGTTGGATGGTAAAGGTTGTTACACTTGGGAGGAGATATTGGCCGGAAGAGATCGCCTCCCATGGGAACAGGTGGAGGCACTAAGGAGAGCCGGGAGATAGGAGCCGAAGATACGAGGAACACGGTTGGCAAGGAAACCGGAAAAGCAGCCCAAAAAATTATTGGGGGAGCTAGAAGGGAGAATAGTTATGCCAGGTAGGAGACCTGCGCATACTCCTGTGCTCACCGTTGGGCTAGAGAGACCGGGCAGGCACCGGTTATGCTATGGAGCGCACAGTGTTTTCAGTGCGGGAGCATAGCCCGGTGCGGCACATACCAGCCCTTCCTATTGGCCGGGCTAGAGTGGGCATTCGAGCCAGGTAAGCTTGGGCAGGCTCGGTGCTCAAGAGCTCCAGTGCGCCTGCACGGTCCGGTCTATCCAGAGCCACCTCTACACACCAGTCCTCCGGTAGCAACTCCCCGCACCAGGCTTCCTGTGCGTGTCCTCGCGCCAGTACCACCAGTTCCAGCACCACGCACCAGGCCTCCAGTGCGCCTCGCCTGTTCAGCGCAGCCAGTGCCTTTCTCCTCTCCTGCGCTGCCGGAGTCTCCTGTCTGTCCAGCGCCGCCAGTGCTTATCGGCCCAGCGCGTCCAGTGCGCCTCGCCTGTTTAGCGCAGCCAGAGCTTTTCTCCTCTCCTGCGCTGCCGGAGTCTCCTGTCTGCCCAGCGCCGCCAGTCGGCCCAGCGTCACCAGTCTGCCAGGATCCGCCAGAAGTGCCAGTCTGCCCAGCGCCGCCAGTGCCGCCAGTCTGCCCAGCGCCGCCAGTCTGCCCAGCGCCGCCAGTGCTCCCAGTCTGCCCGAGCTGCCCCTCTGTCCCGAGCTGCCCCTCTGTCCCGAGCTGCCCCTCTGTCCCGAGCTGCCCCTCGGTCCCGAGCTGCCCCTCGGTCCCGAGCTGCCCCTCAGTTATGTGGGGATCAGGGTGAGGACTATTAGGCCATGGTCGGCGGAGAAGGTGGATTATCCTAGGACGCGAAGGGGAGGAACTAGGACATTTATGGAGTGGGGTCCACGTCCCGAGCCAGAACCGCCACCATGGACAGACGCCCACCCGGACCCTCCCTATGCTCTTGAGGTGCGTCCCGGAGTCCGCACCTTAGGGGGGTTCTGTCACGCCTTGGTCATTGTATCTTGTGTTTTTGTTATATGTTTGGGTAGGCCAGGGTGTGACATGGGTTTATATGTTGTATTTCGTATTGGGGTTTGTATTAATTGGGAGTGTGTATTATTAGGGGTGTGTCTAGTTAGGCTTGGCTGCCTGAGGCGATTGGAGTCAGCTGATTCTCGTTGTCTCCGGATTGGGAACCGTATTTAGGCAGCCTGAGTGCGTGTTGTATTTCGTGGGTGATTGTACCTGTCTCTGTGTTAGTCACCAGATAGGCTGTAATTAGTTTCACTCGTTTGTTGTTTTTGTATTTTCCGTTATTTCATGTACCGCATTATCTTCATTAAAAGTCATGAGTAACCTACACGCTGCATTTCGGTCTGACTCTCTTCAAACGACAGACGAAGTTCGTTACAGATGGTCAGTGCTTATCTAAAATGGTGAGGAAGTTACTCTTAAAGAATGACCAGGCATCCTCAACTGACGGGATGAGGTCAATGTCCTTCCAGGATACCCGGGCCAGGTCGATTAGAAAGGCCTGCTCACAGAAGTGTTTTAGGGAGCGTTTGACAGTGATGAGGGGTGGTCGTTTGACTGCGGCTCCGTAGCGGATACAGGCAATGAGGCAGTGATTGCTGAGATCCTGGTTGAAGACAGCGGAGGTGTATTTGGAGGGCCAGTTGGTCAGGATGACGTCTATGAGGGTGCCCTTGTTTACAGATTTAGGGTTGTACCTGGTGGGTTCCTTGATGATTTGTGTGAGATTGAGGGCATCTAGCTTAGATTGTAGGACTGCCGGGGTGTTAAGCATATCAATCAATCAATCAATCAAATGTTATTTATATAGCCCTTCGTACATCAGCTGATATCTCAAAGTGCTGTACAGAAACCCAGCCTAAAACCCCAAACAGCAAGCAATGCAGGTGTAGAAGCACAGTTTAGGTCACCTAACAGAACAAACTCTGAAGCTAGATGGGGGGCAATCAATTCACAAATGGTGTCCAGGACACAAATGGTGTCCAGGGCACAGCTGGGTGCTGAGGAGGGTCGGTAGCAGGCGGCAACAGTGAGAGACTTATTTCTGGAGAGAGTCATTTTCAAGATTAGTAGTTCGAACTGTACCCCCATCCACAGGGCATGAGTCGTTACTGAATGGTTTGATTGATGAGCATGAAAACTATGTAAACCATATGCCATGGCTGTCTCTGTCATCAGATCTCAAGCCAAATGACCACTTATGGGAAATTCTGTAACAACGCAGAGACAATGTTTTCCACCACCATCAACAAAACACCAAATTATGGCATTTCACGTGAAAGAATGGTTGTTGCATCCTTTTAATAGAGTTCCAGACACTTGTAGAATTTATGCCAAGGCGCCTTGAAGCTGTTCTGGTGGCACAACCACCTATTAAGACACTTTATGTTGGTATTTCCATTATTTTGGAAAGCTGTATGGTGTATTTATTTCCATGAAATAAGAACATAATTATAGCCTACTGAAATTCATTAATAGGTCATTATAAGTAAATAGGCTATGCATTTTTACCATGTTATTATCACTATTCCGAGCTATAATGTAAAGCCGTATCGGACATTTTACGGAATGGACCTTTCAGTGGGCCTTAGACCGCTTTCCGCTCCGTCTTTGGCTGTGGGTGACTTCATCGTTTGGGCCATGGATTGGTGGAAATGAGACCATATCATGCACACGTGACCCCTCTTTCTGGGAATGTTCCTGGAAAGACGAGCGCTCCGTCAACAAGGAAAACTAGGAAAGGAAACAATGTAAAACGAAAAAACTCAGTGCCCAGACCCTAGACTGGTAAAGAGTACACACTGATAGACTGCCAGGTCGTGCATTTAGAGGGCAGCTCGTGACATATTGTGGATTGTTTGTTTAATATATCCCTGAAAATATCATACATCATGCAGGATACCAAACAAGTGCTCCAGATCTTTCGTAGCGCTGTGTGGCTCAAGGCTTCAGTTTGAATTGCTGAGGACATGAACTGTTTAACCAGTGCAGGTAAAATGAATGATCAGTTGCAGCAGCCAATATAAATGTTCTGCGTTATTGAATGTATGTTCTCCAATACAGAATAAGCCTTATTGTAATGCGGTTTCTATGCCAAAAAGTGGTTTATGCGCCAAGAAGACGTGAATTGAGAGATTCGGCATCATATTTTGTTCGCAGCATTTAGCCTATTAATCATTTTTTAATACAATCACATCACACTTTACTCAACATAATCTTAAGTAGTAAGCTACTGAATCTCATTGCATGTTCTATATTGGCTATCGGCGATGAAGTCTATGTTTGGCTATAGGATGTATCCAGATTACCGTAGCGCAAACTAGGCCACTTTCATGTAGAATGGTGAAACATTTAAATAAACTGTGAAAAACGTGAAATATTCCTAATTAGCGTCATTTGGTTCTAGGAGTTAGGCTGCAGAAGATCTTCTGAAAAGGCTATTTCAATGGTTAGACCTCTGGGGATTTCAAGAACGCACTTAGGCTCGTAAAGGTGAGAAATAGCCCCATTTCAAAAACCGATTTTATAAAAATAATTATAGGCCTAGATGTGAGCCTACAACTTTAGTCTAAGACATACTGTATTTTCCATTAAGATTTGACAAACGACCATAGTAGTTCATGTAGTGAGTGGAATTATTTGGACACATAGGACGCATTGGCTATTCAACACAGCAAATTATTCAAATCATGGAGTGATGCAAACACAAGTTCATTTATAGGGCTAAGGCGTCACAATGTCTGGCTTTTGGAAATGGAAATTCTTTAAATCATTTTTATACAACTGATTAGGCTCCTATCAATTTGTATGTATGATCTTTAGTTGATTTGTGTGTATGTTAACGTTCTTTTTAAGACTTTGGATGGGATATATACAGCTAGGTGTCTAAAACAGATTGAGAACCATCGGATGCCCAAATCCTCCGGGGTACCATTGCCTTCAGGCCCAATGATTATTCCGACCAGTGCCCCCGACAAATCGCTCAATGCAGTCTGGCTAAAGGACAGCGAGCTGGTGCCACGTCGAATTGAGTCAAGAGAGGATGCCGCACGGTTGCAAAGAGCCATGTCTCACCTTCAGGAGTCAGGTTGGCGTATTTTCGTAATTGTAGGCCTACATTTCGATTTATGGACTATTGTAGTCAGCTGTCTGTGAACACATTTTCTGTCTCCTTAGAATGCTCAGACAACAACCATATTGCATTAGACCTACAGCCGATTGAAATGTCAACTTTATATCTGACATGAATGTAGCCTAACATTTACATTCAGATGACATTATGTAAGGAATGTTTGACAGATTAAACGTATTGCACACTTATGCGTCTAATATTTCCAGCTGCATGTCCCTCTCCCTCTTGCTCATGCTCCCCTCTGTGTGTTTTGCAGGCTGGTACTGGGGCCCCCTGACAGCTGCTCAGGCTAAGCAGGTTCTGATTGATGCTCCAGAGGGGACTTTTCTTTTGCGGGACAGCTCCTACCAGGGATACCTCCTCACCCTGTCTGTGAAGACCAGCCTTGGCCCCACACACCTCCGTATAGAGCACGCCACTGGTATGTTTGGCTTCGACTCTGTAATTGTGGCACGGCCACGACTGCGGCGGTTTGAGGGTGCTGTAGATCTGGTGCAGCACTATGCCCTGACTTACAAGCATCTGGCCACTCAAAATGACACAGGGGGGGGTAACCCTTCGGTCCCTACAGAGAAAACTCTGCAGCTCAAACTCACCCGGCCCCTCCATAAAGTCTCCCCTAGTCTCCAGCACCTTTGCCGCATCACTATCAACCAGCATTCTCGCTGTCACCAGGACTTACCCTTGCCTAGGCGGCTACGGGACTTTTTGCTGGAATACCCTTTTGTGTTGTAGGAAATGTTAATCAGATTTTTTGATACTCCTGAATTGTACTGTTAAATCTGACAATTTCGATCAATGTCCTAATATAGTGCTGAAAAAAATAACATACAAAGAGCTTTGTTATTGCATTATAAACAGTATTGAAGAAAGATTATTGCATTAGAAATGGGCCACATTAATTAAAAACACAATACACTATTTCACCTCATACCATGGCTTTTATTGTGGGGGATTTTTGATTAATATGAATCATAAAGATTTCCGGACCATAGTCTTGCTGCAAAAGTGGCTGATCTGAGTATCCTATTCATTCCTATTTTTTTCTGAATCCTGGAGTGTAACTTGGTCATTATCAAGGTTGTGTAGTTTTAGCTGATCTCACTAAGGTTTTTTTTTTTTTTTTAAAGACTGTCATTGTGGTAATCAATTTCAGGTCCAACTTAGGTTTCCTTATAGATCTTTGAGATGCTGAAATAACCATCTCTTGAACTGAGGAATAACACAATACCAAACAGCAAAATGCTGCTTGTGAAGCTTCCTCATATCCTTCAACACTGCCTTATGTGTAAATGAGTGTGCTTTCTATCATGGTTTATTTGTGACCATTTTGCAGATCTATTTGGATTTGACATTGATCTGTTTTCATGTGTGACAGTAGCCAAATTAACTCCATTAATATTGTTGTTCTTTTTTATGATGATCACTGATCTATGTCTCAAGGTCGGGGGAATTGGCCAATTGAAACAATATAAGAATGCAATGCGAGAGAGTGTGGCATGTTTTCTCTTTTTTTTGTGGTTATACTTTGGTTAAGTTGTTTAACAGGGAGCATTAAAATCTTGTATTGGTAAAAAAAAAATCACTGTCTCTGTTTGTTTATAATTTTGGACTTGAGGGAATATGATTAAATATAGAATTGTTGTTTTTAGTCATTAGACTGAATACGTTCCAGAACATATTAGTTACTATAAGCCTCCTATGGGAGGCTACAATAAACCCAAATGAACCTAGAAGATATGCTAAATTAATGGACCATTATTTGTGTTTCCATTAAATGTTCTGCTTTTTACATGTGAAAATCAAGTATAAGCCTTATCTATTGATTTTGCCACAGAGCAATTACATGTTTTTAGATAAACCATTTTGTAATAAAAATGTGATCTTTTATAACTGCCCATTTTATACCTGTTCCTGTATCTGCCTCTTGAGAAAGATTGAGAATAGCAAAGGTGCATTATGACAGTATTTTGATTCATCTCTTGACCTGGTTTGCTCAGCTTCAGCTCACTGCTCTTTCTAGGAAAGTAAAGACAGGGAAAAATGCAGTGCTCTTTAAGGAAACCATAGAAACTACGAACAATAGTGTGTGTGTGTGTTTGCTGCAGGGTGTGTGTGTGTTTGCTGCAGGGTGTGTGTGTGTGTGTGTGTTTGCTGCAGGGTGTGTGTGTGTGATGGGGGAGGGGGGAGGAGTTCTGCACTTGTAAGCCCTCTTTGACCTTTCCCAGAATGATTAAGCCTGTTTCTGTTTGACCCCATCTTCACCCATAGGTTCTCTGGTGAAGGTTCTCCGGTGTTTCCTTTCATTTCAACATGGACATTCATTGATTATTGTACAAAAACAATCTCCCCACTCCCAGCTTACGTCATTACAGAGAGATACTGCATGAGTGCACAGAAAAGGTTGGGGCTTATGCTGTAGTCATATGATATATCACTAATGCAGAGGTGTGTGTGTGTGTGTCTGAGTGTGTGTGTTTTTGTTGAGTGACTCACCGTTCCTGGAAAAAGGATTCCTGAAGGCTGCTGCAACCACAACTCACCCCTAGATGATTATCACTCAAAGCACCAACTACAGAGAGCAGAAGAGAGATGGACAGACAGAGAAGGACAGGGTGTGGGATAAGACAATTTTGAACAATCACTTTTCATAATTTGCCATATTTATTCATGGCTTCTGTTTCTGTCTCAATAGACATCTTTATTACAGTTCTTTGTTATTACACACTTTTATCTACCGCTTACTTCCCAGTAAGGGACTTCCTTAGAAGACCCTGACCTTGAACATAACATACTGTTCTGTAAATTATTGAAATAGCGGGTATGATTAATGAAAATACATTTATGACCTTTTTACTGTAGATTGAATAAACACAAATATACTTCTTCAGAGTTCATCCTCTTACTCCAGTGTAGAAGTGCTCTTTAGAACTGCCCAAATAATCACATTATTCTAGGTTCAAACTGCAGCAAAAACAGCAGAGCAACAAGTCCATGTACAGTACATGTCCATGTATTGAATTCATTTAGGTTTACCTAGACCCACAAGTAAAAAGATGATTTCATCTCCCCAGAACCAACATGAGTTGAGGTCTTACAATAGGACAAACTTACTCATGCCAAATATGATTGCTCTTTACTTTCTCCATCCCCTCAAAATCAAATCAAATGTTATTTGTCACATGCTTCATAAACAGGTGTGGACTAACAGGCCCTTCCCAACAATGTAGAGAGAAAAATATAGAAATAACAGAAAAATAATAACACAAGGAATAAATACACAATGAGTAACGATAACTTGGCCATATACACGGGGTACCAGTACTGAGTTGATGAGCAGGGGTACGAGGTAGATACTGCATGTATATATAGGTAGGGATAAAGTGACTAGGCAACAGGATAAATAATAAACAGTAGCAGCAGTGCATGTGATGAGTCAAAAGAGTTAGTGTAAAAAGGGTCAATGCAGATTATCCGGATAGCTATTTGGTTAATCATTTAACTATTTGGCAGTCTTATTATAGCTTGGGAATAGAAGCTGTACAGGGTCCTGTTGGTTCCAGACTTGGTGCATCAGTACTGATTCCCATGTGGTAGCAGGGAAAACAGTCTATGACTTGGGTGGCTGGAGTCTGACAAGTTTTAGGGCCTTCCTCTGACACCACCTGGTATAGAGGTCCTGGATGGCAGGGAGCTCGTCCCCAGTGATTTATTGGGCTGTACGCACTACCCTCTGTAGCACCTTGCAGTCGGATGCCAAGCAGTTTCCATACGAAGTGGTGATGTAGCCAGTCAAGATGCTTTCAATGATGCAGCTGTATAACTTTTTGAGGATCTGAGGGCCCATGCCAAATCTTTTCAGCCTCTTGAGGGGGAAGAGGCGTTGTCGTGCCTTCTTCACGACCGTGTTGGTGTGTTTGGACCATGCTCTCGACCCACTCCACCACAGCCCCTCGACGTGGATAGGGGCGTGCACGGACATCCGTTCCCTGTAGTCAGTGAAAATGTCAGGGAAGACTGACATGGTGAACTCCCCAATAATATCGGGTGAATCTCAGAACATATTCCAGTCAGTCCTAGCAAAACAGTCCTGTAGCTTTCTCCATCCCTGACTAATGACACATTTTTCCTAATGTTCACCATAAGTCACCATGGTCTACCTACTCTATGGCTCACACAATACATGTTTGTTTCCCCCCAATTTTGACTAAGGATTGTCAATTATTAGCCCTATGTATTCTCTCATTGTGTCTGCCTGTAGTTATTTGTATTCATTGCCAAACATGATCCATTACATGATCCAATTGTCATGCATCTCCATCCCTCTTTCCCAATTTACAATATAATTTCAAATGTTCTCTGAACTGGCTGCCTATGAGACAGAAAGAGACATCTGTTTACACAAGCTTGTTCTCTGTTTTCTAGGGTCTAGTGAGGGGAGGGGACTGGTGGTGCAGAGCCAGAGGGATGGAGGGTGAGAGAGGGATGCGCAAAGGCAGCTGCACTCAGAAAAAAAATGGAATTGCAATTCCAGCAGTCTTTTTCCTGGAAGTAGGGAAATACTGTGAGATTCCACTCTCTCACTGCTCCCACCACCTCTTCCAGCACCCATACATGCCTAGCCCCTCATACATGCATGCATAAGCTACTCCAACACAAAGGCATTTCCACCTCAATATGCCCAGTGAAAAATAAATCAATATTGTTGCATATGATTGGGCTCTGGAGTTTTTCTTGATCCTATTACCTGGCCAGAAAAAAAGTATTGACCCTAGTCAAGGATTAATTCCACCCTTACAACGAAATCTCAACCCACCATACAACTGTCCACCAAAAAAGAAAAATGAAAACTAAACACAATACATAACTAGTATACCAAAGAGTTTAAGTGGCTATGACAGTACTTGAATGCTGTACAGTATGAGTTTTGCGACACCTACCGACACATCAGGGGCATATCTATCATTCACCCTCTGTTTGTTCCAGAGACGTTTCATTGGTTGCTTCCATCCGTTACTAATTGCTTGCATTCGTGGGTTGGCTTGTCAATCAAAGTGCTATTTTGTTTTCTTCCTGGTTAGCTTCACAGTGACAGAGGAGCAAAAACATTCGGTGAGTGTTCATTATAACTACTTTTCTAATCATGGTAAATTGGACACATAATTTAGAGCTAGCAATGTGGTTATCCGCAAGTGATACTCTTCTAAAACACTTGCAATTATTAAGCCAAATGTAAAAATAACTTGAGCTGCGCCAGCCAATAAGCTGTGCTGTCAGATTGGTATGCGACAGCTAGCTAGCTAGAGCTGCTCAATTTAATAAGCTAAACGCACGATGTATGACATTGCTTGCATAACAACTTTAACGAACCAAGAAATAAAGATAATAGGCTAGCTAACATCGGATTACTAGTAGTGGCTAGTAGTTAGAAAGCCATCATACAACCCGGTGTCGTGACTCGTGCGGTGGTGGTGGCCAGCAGCAGCTTTTTTGCTTGTTCACGTGCGTCGCCCTGGGCGCTGCGCAGATTCATTCAATTCTTCTTATCTAAATCTTTAAATTATTTGTATGAGTGTTATTTCACGAAATCAGATCTCAACACGAGCAGCATTTTACCCAAATCCACCCGTATGGACATTGTGTGGATCACATGACTATAGAATTGTATGGCATATCCAAATAGAGTACCACAGAATGAGTCATAATACCCATACAACCTAGCGGTCAAAGAAGGAAATGGTTCCAATCGTTTTTCCACAATGGATTCTTCCCATAGGGGATTTTAGAAACGGCTAAAATAAGGGCTATGTTTCGTGTAGGATTACCCTGGCATGGTGTGTTGATAACCGTGTACATCTCTCTAGGGCAAGGTGACTTATCAATATACTGACCTGTATTTACTCCCCCAAAAATGAAATGATAATTAGCTGATAATGTGGCAATCATAAAGACCTACAAATGCCATGATGATTTGGACGAGACTGCTGAATTGAGGTAAAGGTAAGAATCGCTGGATTAACTATCTAATGTTAGCTAAATTTAGTAATGAATAAATTGGCTAAATTCCTTTTAAATGGGCAATTCTGTAAACTGTCTTGTGCCCGTTTTAAATTGACACAATGCCTGTTAGCAAAGGTGTCAGCGAGAGATGACGTGCAGGAGCTTGCAGTGATTTGTAGTCTTGTATGATGTCTACTTAGACTCTAATTAGCTTTTTAAAATCTAAGAGTAAATAGAGCTGAGCTGAGCTTGGCCTCTAAGACCCTCACAAACTTCTACAAATGCACCATTGAGAGCATCCTGTCAGGCTTTATAACCGCCTGGTGCAGAAACGGCACTGTCCGCAACACAGCCCAACGCATTGCCGGGGGCTCATTGCCTGCCCTCCAGGACAGTTACAGCACCCGGTGTCACAGGAAGATCATCAAGGACCACAGCCATCCGAGCTACGGCCTGTTCACTCCAGTACCATCTAGAAGGCGAGACTGAGAAACAGCTTTTATCTCCAGGCCATCAGACTGTTGAACAGTCACCACTAGCCTTAGTCACTATTCTAGCCGGCTACCACCCGATACTTTACCCTGCACCTTACTGCCTTGTGTACATAGTTATTGAACACTGGTTACTTTAATAAAGTTTGCATACTGTTTTACCAACTTTAGGTGTATATACTGTATTCTATATAACTACTGCTGTACGCACCTTTTCTATCCATATACTGTCCATACTGTCTTTTCACACCATTATATTTATGTACATTATATATTTTTATTTTCTGTTCTGACTTTGCTCATTATGATGTTTCTCAATTTTCTGGATTATGTGTGTACTTATTTATTTGTATTTCTAGATATTTCTGCACTGTTGGGGCTAGAAACACAAGCCTTTTCTGCACCTGCTATAACATCTCTGTACCTGACCAATAAACTTTGATTTGAGCTGCTCAAAGTGACAACCATTTGAGAGCTGCGCGCTCTTGCTCCCCATCGGATTATTCCGCTCAAACTAGGTTGTGTATGGGCGTGTGTGATTATTAATCTACATAACAAACTAAGAGCTTCAGGAATTCATCTGTTTTTTTCATCATTTTTATACAGTAACCTAGATTGAAAAATAGCATTATTACAATATTTTTTCCACAGGCTGAAGCGGGCCACTGATGTGGATGATTTACTCGCCTGGAGGGTTTCCAAAACCTCCCCTGGCCAGCGGGCAGCCCTGTATGTTGAGCCCTGATCTATATAAAATCTGGATTAGGAATTCTCTGCCTTTTTTCCCCTCTTTTGTATATGCCTTACCAGCATGTGACCTTTTGGTCTTTTACCTCCCTCAGGCATATTTCACACTGATTTGTGAAGGAAGAGGAGACCATGTGGAAGTCACATGAACAACAAGGATGAGACAAAAACAACTGGGAGTTAACTTGTTGAGGAGAGGACTGCTGCCGCCCAACTTCTCCCTCCAACTGGGGATTTGCTGCTTGTCCCACCCTCCACCCAAACATATGCAATGAACAGCACTACTCAGCCCCCTGCCATCATAGACGGGGATGTGGCAGTCAGTTCCGTGTTGGTACCATTCTTCCTCATCACCTTTATCGGGATAGCTGCAGCTGTGGTGAGTGGCTAACAGGGACATCACATGTTGGCCTACATCGATACAGTGAAGAATTACTACTTTGATGAGCTACAGCTTTTTAAAAAAAACGTTTTTTACCAGCTTAACTACATTTTCTTTAATTGCAGGTGATGTATGTGCGCAGGAAGAGAAGGTAACTTGCTTTTATGAATTCATTTTATTCTCTTCTTTATTGCTCTCAGCATGTGTATGGTTGCTTATTAAATTGGCCAACTCCTTTTGAACAATACCCAGAATTCCTGCAATAATGTCCAAAAAGAGTCTTCTTACATTGGTCACCATGTCACGGTATAGTCCTTTCCTATTGTGTGTTTTAGAATTGACAGGCTCCGGCACCAGTTGCTTCCAGTCTATACCTACGACCCCTCAGAAGAATTACATGAAGTTGAACAGGAAATGCTGTGGAAAGAGGAAGATACTAAGGTATGATTTAACCCTCGTCTTTGTCTATGAATCAATTGATAAGCTGCAGTAACATCTGGGATCCCTCCCTATGTGGCACTTTTATTCCATACGAAAAATAAAATGTGAAACTTTTACAAACACTAGATGGCGACATTGGCCACGCATAAATATAGGCCTTTTTTTAACGTAATGTAGTCACAGATAGAGGAAGGAAACGGATGTCTCAAAGGATGTATACATCTGAAGCATCCATTTAGAACCTCTACTCACCACCAAGTATGGTGATGAGAGGAAGTCCAGTGGTGGGGAATGTGAGAAGATGGAGCTAGATGACATTTGTCTGACATTGTGCAAATGTTCTCATCGATGAAACATTCGATATCAATACAGTTTTCTGTTCCCAAAATGACAATATTTTATGAGCAGCGTGCACTAAGTTTTGTAGACTTGACCATTTGCCAAAGTTTCAAGAACTTGCATTGTTTAGGAGGAGTCCAAAGGCAAATTTGAGTTATTGCACATTCACACTTCACAGAGAAGGCGTTCCCTAATGGAAATATGGAAATGCGTGCTAAAAAGGGCCAATAAGATCTTGCAAGCCCGTGCTTGGCTCTGCCCACCTCCTTGCTTGTTCTGTCCACTATGCTTAATTTGCTCCCATTGGAAACAACACTGAGATATAAAAAATTTAAAAACTCCGCTGGCCAGTATCTTTGATGTAGTAGTATAAAATGGAGCAACTTGTGGCTCATCTTTGTTTGTAAATTAAAAAAATCAAATAAAGATCAGTCAAGAAAGTAGAGCTGTAGAATAATCGCTTATATCTGAATTAGAGTACGGAGCAGTCTGACTGCGTGTTGGATGCCTTTCTATCTGATTCTTCCAGACAATTTTCTCACCTGACATGCTATCACTTTACATTTGCGTGCGGTATAAACTCTGTGTCGTCCACGTGGGGGAAGAACTCTAAGCTGGATCTGTTGGAGCTTGATCTGTTGTTTCCAACATGGGTGTAAGTCAATTCAGCTTTAGGCACACTTTGTGAGTCACTCGAGAGATTTGCACAAGGCGTTGACTTCAAATACAACAGCAATGAGGAAGATGAGTTGATCTAAAATCTAGTATGTGTCTTCAGGTGGTGAAGGGTTGGGCACGGTCCTACCAGCAGCAACGTCCCCTGTTGATGAAAGATGCCCATGCATGAGTGTGTTGGAGCAGGACATCGATCTGTGCCATCCTACAGATCAGTGGAGTTAACCCTTGAGATGCCAGATTTGTCAATCATTAAACATAAAGTTTTTTTTAGGAAAAGCATGATAAATGGGAACAGCCTGTCATAACTTTGCATCATCATCTTTGTCATTATCATCCATCAGTCATCACCATCTCTGTTGGAGCATTTACTTTGTACAGCGTCAGCCTCTAAGCTAAGGGGAGGTTGGTTATTATGTGAACCTCTGAAGCCATGCCCGTTTTCACGAAAGCCATACCCTAAACCACGACATGTTGGCTAACTACTAGTGGACATTATTTATTTGAGACTATTTATTCATTATTTTTTTAACTGTGTTTGTGTGTATGATTATGTGGGTGTTACTGCAACATTTGCCTTAATGTCCATTGTTACTCTTTTAAGTAGTACTATACCAGTGAGATTAGCAAAGCCTTGACCTTGGGTGGGATGCTTCCCGTTGTACTACTAGTTTTAGTGGTGTAAAATTAGGTTAATATGTCCCTCACTATTCAATGTCATAAGTTACACAGATGTGCAGTCAATCAATTTGAGTCCTGCAATTTTCCTTGTTTGTTGCACTGTGAATACCATTATCAAAGCAACCAAAGTAATACCTCCTTCTAGTCATCATCCAGATATGTGATTATAAAACGGTGGTGAAGAGAGAGCAAGATTGTTTCCTGTTCTCTCTCTATTTTGTTTCACTTGAGTTGTTTCAAACATCACATTCAGAAATAGGATGTGCAGAGAGAGAGAGAGCCCTCTGGCTGTATCTGGGATGTCACATAATGGCCAATGAATGTAGATAGTGAACCAGCCTCCCCTACCCCACCCACTCCTCTCCATTATTTAGCTGTGACTACTGCCCTAAAAATGTCCTGTCTGGAAGACAGGGCAACAGGATTGTTGTTCTTCTAGCAGAAGAATGTCATAGGCCTGACTGTATGCAGGAAACCTCATGTCGGTAAAGAAATGAGTGAACAGTGATTCATCCTTGTATAATGTGCTCTAGTCTAGGTTACCCACCTTTCCTCCTTGCATTTGTGAATGTCATTCAGGATGAGAGATGAAGGCTCCCATTTGAAATTAACCATCTTATCAGCGCATGTATATGTATGTAGGAGTCCACTCAATAATTTAAACAGGGAAATATGTATTTCCATTCATTTGAATGTGGAATTTAGACTTTTGACTTGAATAATTGACTTTTTCCCTGAATGCTAACAGCTATGTATTACGCTCCACTATTTATAAAGTCGGAGTTAATTCCCATGCACATTAAACAATGCATTCGATTTAAAATTCGGAGTGTGTTCTGAAAAGAAAATACAGGATAGACTACTGATGAAAATACAAATTCTACATGTAATTTTGACATCACTTATCAAGATTTTGCACACTTGTTCAAGACTGATTTATTTTTGTTGCTTTTCAATTGAAGCACTAATTGTCTGTCCATGAAGTAAACTTGTATGCATCTTAGTGAGAATATGGACTTTTTATAGATGGTCTGGATGTAAAGCAAAAATAAAATGGAAAGGAGTTCCTATCCTGTCTTTTGTAATCATTTGATATCAGTAACAATTGGAGAAACTGAAAGAGCGGGGATAAGCCAATTATAAACTGTGTAATAGGTCTAGAGTATACATTAGTCTGGCTTAAGTTATTCTCAAAAGATGAAGAGGATGCAGGACAAGGCATGACCAAAAAAAAAGTATAAATTCTTGTGTTTATTGACCCTTTCTGGATACAAATTGTCATAGTGCGCAATAGAAATATAGACATTGTATATTAAAAAGAATGATCCCATCTCATTAACTTGAATGAATTACATAACATGGATAATGTTGGTACATAGTCAAAATAGTTGCAGCTGTGAATGGATATATGTAATTACCGGAGTTCCACATGAGCATCATGCATCCCAAATGGCACTCTAACTATATAGTGCTCTACTTTTGACCAGGGCACTGGTCAAAAGTAGTGCATTATAAAGGGAATAGGGTGCCATTGAGGAATGCATACATGGAAAAGCGCCTGGTGCCAAAGCCGCACCGAGGTCTACAACAGAATAACCTGGAGAGAACACCCAGTCTTTGTCACTAAACACACATGACAATCTGAATCAAGCAAACATTTCAGTGCACCAGAAGTAGGATTTATTAAAAAGATAAAACACACCGTCTAATCTACCAGTCAGCGAACACAAATTTGCAAAGCTGACAGATCTTCATGACTACACATTTTTGTGACCCGTCTCTGTACGCTCGCTTTAAAAACAAAGAGGAGCAGAGGGGGGTGTGAGAGCACACCTTCACTAGTAGCTAGGCAGTCTTTAAAATACCAAATAACAGTCAGATTAAAAAAAGACCACGTAATACAAACATTTCTCACACACTTGCCAGAGTTGACATTGTACATTTGAAACCAGTTGAATAATGCAATATGGGAAAGTTTAAGGTAAGCTGTCGTCAAGTGAGGTATGAGATTCTGGGCCTTGTCAGGCCCGTTGCAGTTTTCCGGGTTTTTATAACTGAGATTGTAGCAGCTTATAGGTTTGAGGAGAGACCCAGTAACTGGACTGTGATCTTGAGATCCCTGACACTGAGAAACACAAACAAAACAACATTGTTTTCCTGGAGTAGACAGCAGACACTGACTAACCTCACAGAAAAAGCAGAATATTTCAACATCCTGTACAAAGTGATGACGACACACAACAGGCCTTGTAAAGCAGTGAGAGGGAAAATGGAATGATCAGCTATTATACAGACCCATTGGATAAAACAGTGCCACAACAGTAACAATCCAGCTCTTAGTTTGGCCAAACAGTTTGTTACACAGTTCACCTAGAGCTGACCGAGTGGCCATGGGTTGCAACAAATGCTGTAGACTGGGAGGACCACATTAAGAGGAACAGCAGATGCCACAGAGTTCAAAAAAGTTTCCTGGAGTGTTGAGAGAATGTAGCTCCCCAATCAATGAATCCCTACCCATCCTTAAGCCATTATGACATTATTATGACGAGTTTTTAAGCAGCACAATTACTCAGGTATTTGAGGGCATGTTATGACCCAGAGGAACACGATAAAACACAATCAGTCCGATCAAATCTTTGATTAGTAACAGTACACTTTAGTTAACACAAGCCTTTTCCAGTGTAGCCCCGAAGAGGCTATAGGGAGATGAGCACAAGCCACATCAGAGGCTAGTTAGGGGACAGCTTATTTTGGATGGGAGGGGGAGGAACAATTCTGCACAATCAAAGAAGTAACAGGGAGAGAGAGGTCTTATACAGAGATTATAAATGTCTATAATAATATATTTAATGCTCATACTGTATTTTCTCCATATCAGCTTCTCCGCTGGTAAATTGATGTAAGGGATAGATTAAGCACTTCACACTTAAAAACAGCAAGTATAGGCAAAATTCACCTCTTGTCCAATAGAAAACAAGTTTATATGACCCACCAGCTCAACATACCGGTGTTAATTAAGGGAAAAATGAGTAACACTAAGCCGAGAGAATGTGCTATACACTGTCTTTTGAAAGAAGCGTGTCCAAAAACTCATCCGAACACATTTTTGTCCAGTATAAAAGACTTGCAATACCACGACATACACATAGAGAAACGGTTGTCCATCGCCTGTACTGTGATTCTTTGATAGATATGCTTGTTAAGAAACATCCATTGGTTTTCCAGTGCAGTTGCAAATAGAGGTTGGATGAAGTGTATTGTAGACCCTCTAGCGAGAAGGCAAGAAAGTTAACTGTAGAAAAGAGGTTGGGGTGGCACCGGTATTGGAGATTCAGCCTAGCTCTGGTTGACAGGGAGTCAGTATGTTGAGTGAGGTAGCATGGGTTGCAAGTTTACTGGTCTTTCTCCCCCTCCTCTTCAGATGATTCCTGGGTTGCCTGTTCCTCCTTTTCCTGAAAAGACACCAAACACAGACCACAGTCAACCCATGTTTCTACTGGTTCACACCACAAATATAACAGTAAGAAAAGGGGATCTGATTAAATATAAGTCACCAGAAGTGCATCAATCTTTCAACTACAATAACTGCCTTGCAATATGAACAATGTTATCTATGGGGAGTCTTTAGGATTTCTGGGAGGGACTTGTACAGTGGCCTTGCTAGTGAAACATCTGAGTATTGTTGATCACATCTCACTGATAAACAAAACCAGTGTGAAAGTCCCTAGAGCCCCCAGGGGAGGACTTGGCCATCTGTAGTGACTCATCTGAGTGGTGAGTCACACGGTGAGGCATCCTTCGCTCCCTCCCGTCTTACCTCCCCTCTACCTCAAACTCCCACCAACTCCTCCCACTCTGGTGCAGGAGAGTTCATTCATAAAAAGAGAGCGCAGTTAGGTGGGTAACTATGGGTCATTCCCCACTGTGACCAATGCAACACAGGCTTCTGGGAGTAGGCTACACTCACACTTATTTTATTTAAGGCCTGAGTATGCTTACAGTGGAGGCAAAGTTTGGTTGGTTTGTGCCGGATTAAACTGTAGTTTTTAAATAATTTTGCAACAATTCCTTTATTCTAGACATTTTTTTAATGGATTGAAATATGTATCACTATGTCAACAGTGATGTATGAAATTGTGGTTAAGCCCATAAAAAAATGTAATATAATAGATTTAATTTAAACATGTATTTTCAACTATACCTCATCGGTTTCAAAGACTAACTCAAGACAATGAACTCAACATACACTTGTGCAGAAATCAATAGTAATAAAAAAAAAAACAGAAGATTGGATGTGTAAATATGTATAAAACACTATGTACATAATACAAAGCACATACAATACGGACCAATGGGTCTGTGTTTCCGATCAGTAACAGTGGTTCACTCCAGTGCAATATCGAATCAATAAACAGCATGTCTGTAAGGCAAATACAGTACCTCAATAGCTCTATAACATAGTATAAACAGAGATGCATAGCATCCTTTAATACGTCTCTCAGTCCAGTGCAGGCTTGCTTGCCAAGACTTCCATGAGCTCTTTCTCCTGGCTCTCAATCAGGCCTGGGAGATATATATAGACTTAAAACATTTGTATAGATCTGGCGGATAACTGGCCTCAAATGTAACCATAGCTTCCAGCATACAGCTTGCATGCAAACTATTCCCTAGCCTCCCTCTTGCCTGCTCAATCTTTTCACCCTGTTGTAAATACAATTAATACATTTTGACAATGGAAAGATAGCGCACATAAGGGCCCTCAGAGTCCGAGGTCTCCTCTGGGGTTTGTTCTCCCTTAAAAGATAAATAAAGAAAAATACATGAGTCATCATGAAAGTATAGTTAGGTACAGTTATGTACAGCTAAGGGTTACAGTTTCATCAACAACAAATTCAATACCACAAAACACCTAATGAACACATTCTCCTTAACGCAAAGCTCAACTACAAGCAAAACTAGATTATTAACAATTATTGCTTACCTCGTCCCAGCTGTCTTCAGAATCGCGTGAAGACGAGTCCCACGGGTCAGTTTTTAGGCCAAAATTTGCCAATTCCTCATTCAGAGCTATCAGTGCCACCTAAAATGTGCGTTGTTTCAAAGAGGACGCGACAGACTCCAGGTGTAGTTGACTTCACACCTGGTAGCTGGTTGTTGCAAACAGAAAAGGTTAAGTTGAACGTTTTAATTTGCACACAATGGTTTCCATGTTTTTTTTATGGTGGAAGAGCAGTGGAAGATAAGCAGAAGCCACTGGAAACCTTCCCACAACTTTATTCAACCAATCACAGGGGGTGCTGGGGTTGAAGTTCGCCTGGGACGACGAGTTTGCTTGTTCGTTTATGTCCTTTTGTTTCTACGAACAAGCCATATTTCGCTGTAAGCATGCTAACTTAAGACCTTTGGGATTTCTAACAGCAGTGAGCATGTGGAGGGGAACCAAACAGTGACAATTTAAGAGTGAGTCAGAGTCAAGGGGGGATTAGTTAAAGATAATATTAACACCTATGATAATAAGAGCTACTCTTACCTCTTTCTTGGGTCTTCCCCTGCGTTTCATCCCTGCAGTTGAGGCTGCTGGTGCCTTCTGTAAAATGAGGGAAGAAAAACTAACAATTAATCTAACTCCACAGAAACCTGCTAATCTACTGTCACTAGAGGGCACTAATACTCATATTAGGAAGCAGATGGTTTGAGGGCATTGGGTTCATTGGCTATTATCTCGGGAATCTGACAGGAACTGCACACAGGGCACTCCAGCTCGCTGGCCACCTGGTCTGGGGCTCAGAGACAGCTGGTGAAATTGGGCAAGAAGAAACGAGCCCACTTCAGATCCATCCTTGCACACAGGGTTGGGTAGGTTAGTTTCTAAATGTAATCTGTTACAGTTACTAGTTACATATCCATAATTGTAATCGGCAATGTAACTTTTTGATGACCTAAATCCATACTTTGTTACTTTTAGAATACTTTCACCTTAAGAGGCTTTAGAAGACAAAAGGGATCCATCAAACGCATTTGGTGTGTCATCATAGTGGTTCCTGACTTATGGTCAGACTCGCTCACATGGGGAAATGAAAACCTTTTAATGCTGAATTGAATGTCATTGAGAAAACAGAACGGTTTCCTTATTATGTCTCATCTTTTAACTAAATGCAATCTATTAGCTTCCTAAATGTAACTAGTTATATCTAGCTGTCCAATAACATGTTGTGATGGAATGGCTTGTCCTGCACTTTGTTAAAACCTTGGGTGCATTGAGTGAATGTTGCAAAAAACATTTTGGTTCCTTTCTAAATGTGTTAAAAATGTAAACATTTGTTCAACGCTGAATTGAATGTCATTGAGAAAACAGAAAGGTGTATTTTTTTTTTGCAAACATCTTTTCTGAATTTAAAAGTAATTCAAGAAGTAATGTAGTTTTTCAAAAGTAATATTTTTGCTGGTAATGTAACAGTTACCGTATTTTTGTAAATCAGATTACATGTAAACAGTTACTCCCTAACCATGCTTGCACATAAACACACATGCATGTATACACACTTATATCCTTTTCCTACACACACACAGCGCCTAGAAGAGCGTGGGGGTTGGGGCGAGGGATAGAACTTGTCTGTTGCTATGGTGATGCGAGGGAGAAAAGAACTAGGGCTGTGTGTTGGGGGGTAATGTCAGCTTGCGGCCTCTGCACCTGCACCACACTGTGCATGACAAGCTACAGGAAGCTGGAGGACAGGAAGTCAGGGGGAATTAACTGAAAAAATGGGCGTCTCTAAGCAGCCAGCAAACCCAAGATCTTACAAATGGAAGCTCTGGCACTGCTATTTTTTAGACTTGAGGTGAAAAGGGCCAAAATAATTACAGTTAACCAATAAATCATACTTAACAGGACATCCTTTGAACAGTAGGAGGTGAGACAGTGGTGGAAAAAAGTACCCAATTTTCATATTTGAATAAAAGTAAAGAAGCCTTAATAGAAAATGCCTCAAGTAAAAGTAATCTGGTAAAATACTACTTGAAAAGTCTAAAAGTATTTTGTTTTAAATATCAAAAGTAAATGTAATTGTTAAAATATACTTAAGTATCAAAAGTAAAAGTATAAATAATTTCAAATTCCTTATATTTTGCAAATACAAATAATTGTATTTTTTACTGATAGACAGGTGCACTCTCAAACACTTAAGACATCATTTACAAACAAAGAATTTGTGTTTAGTGTGTCCGCCAGATCAGAGGCAGTAGGGATGACCAGGGATGTTCTCTTGATAAGTGTATGAATTGGACAATTTTCCTGTCCTGCTAAGCATTCAAAATGTAATGACTACTTTTGGGTGTCAGGGAAAATGTGTGGAGTAAAAAGTACATGATTTTCTTTAGGAATGTAGTGGAATAAATGTAAAAGTTGTCAAAAAAATTGAAATAGTAAAGTACAGATACCCCAAAATACTTTACACCTATTAGATTAGCTACCACTGTGATCCTTAAAGATAATTAAGAGTCATGGCTACATGACTATTTCTTAGTACTTGACTACGAGTATGAGGTTGAAAACTAAGGGTAGTATCAAGTTAAAACCATAGGGACAACTAAAACTATAGGAGCTGGTGACAGCTGTTCCATCTGACCCTAATGATAATCTATGGTCAACAGTGGCCTGCACGATCAAATGTCTAATGTGGTTTTTGCAGGACGACTGAAAGGTGGCCGCCAAGCCTAGTTGACAGTCTCGCAGGTTAAATTCATTCGGTTGAGTAAAATAGGGCTAACATATTGCCTTACCTTGCCCTTGGTGACAGTCTTGTTCTTGCTACCCTTTGGCCTTCCCCTGGGCCTCTTTGGAGTAGGGGACCCACTGGGTTCCTGAAAGAAAAATATGGGAAATGGTCAGGTGGACAGCATAGCGTTACATTTGAACAGTCAAAGATGCCAACGCATAAAATGGTGGTTCTATAGTTGTTGCACCCGAAGGTTTGACACTATGGACGTAATGATGAAGGAAGTGACGTAATGATGAAGGAAGTGTCTCTTTATGGAGGGCAAACAACTTAGTCTAATTCCATGTATGATGTGATACGACACGCAGCTTCTTACATGGAATACTTTGTTATTCATGACACTAAGAGTGCACTGTTCAAGGTCAGTGCAACTGACACCTGTTGCTACTTTAAGACTAACAGGTGGTCACAGCCACATTGCCAAGTTCCATTAACTGTAACAAGCTGACAGTGGTTTAGATCAGACCAAAAATATAGTAGTTGTGAATAAGAGGTATGTAGGAAGTATTGGTATTGTATAAAACAAAGATAATATACCACTGTGCAGACCTGTGTTCAGAATAGACTTCTAGGGCAGATTTAACTGTTGCATCAATTGCAAAACAATTGCCCAAAACAATACATTCAATGTAACAAAAATGCTAACATGATCACTCAACAGGGATGGTGGTAGTTCAACAGCAAACACAAATAAACATGATTAATGCATTTGGCTGTATATTATGGAGGTGCAGGTTTTTATTACCTCCTCAGTCTGTTTACAGCAGCAGCTACTAGCAACAACGCAATCCAATACCAACAACACCCTCAGGAGAGTGACAGCAACATGGACCAATCATTGCTTTTACTCCGCTTATATAAACCAATCAGTTGGAAGCAGAGGTGGGGTATGTGGGTTACCACTGGTTTAAGGGGTTCAGGTTACATATCAATGACAGCCTGCCAGACCAACGGTTGATCGTCATTACATATGCACACAGCCAGGGCTGGTGAGGAGGGGGTGGGGAAGGTAAAAAGAGAGACCTATCCAATGACTCTTTACACTAAGTCACATCAAGAGAAATGACACAATGGAGTCAGGAGTTCTCCATGGTGAAACTACATAGGAATAAGACACCTCTGACGGCCAACGCTACTGCTTTGCGGTGGGTTCTGAAACCTACTGCAGGGTCAGGTTTTGGTTGACCAGTTAACTTAACCAGGAAAACTCTGTGCCCTAGTTGTTGTGGGCATAACCAGGCCCGGGAGTAGGGCAGTGTTTCCTGGTCACACATGATCCATCATACAGAAGAAAGGTGGTGTTGTTTTATAAAGCTCCTTACATCAGAACCACTTTTCACCTGTGGCTGTTTCCTTGGTCTTCCACGTCCCCTCTTCTCTGCCCCCTCCTCTTTTGGTGAGATGGTACCCTTGTCACTCATGTTGATTTGTAGTCCTGAGATTAAAAAAAGGAAAATAAAGTTTTAATAATAGGGCCGATATTCACAAATTCATGTAAATAACACATACCACAGTATGATACTAAGAAATCTAAAAAAAAAAAAACTCATTTTTTGTTATTACATTAGCAGTCTTATTACAGTGTAATTACATAGTAGGTACAGTGCCATAATAATGTATATTGCATTTGACTTATCCCAATTTATTTGCAGCACTGTTTGTTTGTGTCTCATTTGTGCTCCATTCGTGTATTAGGTATATGCTACTGATACATAAACGGGGTATGCCAGTCAACCAGCTTGTGTGAACCGATTGTATTGCCCAGGGTTTCCCAAACGAGGTCCTGGGGCCCCCCACCCTGGGTGCACGTTAGCCATAGGACTACACAGCAGATTAAAAACAATCAAAACTTGATAATGATCTAGTTATTTGAATCAGTTGTGTAGTGCCAGGGCATTAACAGAACTTGCACCCAGGGGGGGGGCCCAGGACCGAGATTGGGAAACCCTGGTATAGCCTACATACAGCACGATTCCGCGCGCAACGGAGACAGTGTACACCAAGCAAGTAGTGAAATGTCCTGGCTTGGTGTAGGCTGCAACAGCTCAGCAATGTTTAAAGCCCAGTCGCTACGGATACCCAGTAGATTCAGTGCGTAGAATAGGCAAAAGAAAAAAAAGAGAATAAACGAGGTAGACCGTCTATCGAAATTCAGTCGGCATAAACTGTATGCAATATCGTTGTATGAGTACAAAAATCAGCACACCGAGGTTATCAAATAACATTTACAACATTCACGCTTATCAGCCTATCGAATTATATGTCAAAATAACACGCAGGCGTGTTCACCGCAATGGTTTGGATTACTCCTACCTTGATCTCTTGAAGATTATGGCCCTCGAACGAATTCCCGCACAAACCAGTCGCTTGTTTTACCGGTTGAATCCTTTAACTAAAGCTCTTGTTATATATTCGACAGAGGCTACACAACGCCCGCCCCTTAAATTCCAGTCTGTGCAGCACAGCAACTAGAGAAGCAGACTATAGAATAGAGCCCCTAGACTCGAAGTAAAACATATTGTAGAATTTTTTATTTACCTGATTTAAATTTTGAGCTGCCGATCCAAAGCGTGCTAAAAATCGCTGTCGGTCTCTCTTCAAGATAAAGAAAATGCGCCAGCCTCAAGGAGTTTAGGGCAATTTAAAGAGGCGTCCTCACAGTAGCGATAACATTGAGGGCGGAGATATGATAAGTGGGCCACCCCAAACACCCGTCATCCACCCCCAACCCCAGGTGGGCCCTGGAATCGAACCCACTACCCTGGCGTTACAAGCGCCATGCTCTAACAACTGAGATACAAAACACTACCCCAGCAATATACAATTATTAAATATTTCCCTAGGTTTATGTACCTTCAACTCATATTTTTTTTAATGTGATGTTTATTTCATAGAAAGTAATTCCAAGATGACGACAAACAGTACTGGTCAAAAGTTTGGACACACCTATTAATTCCCGGGTTTTACTTTATTTGACTATTTTCTACATTGTTGAATCAGAGTGAAGACATCAAAACTATGAAAAACACATGGAATCATGTAGTATCCAAAAAAGTGTTAAACATATAAAAAATGTATTTTATATTTGAGATTCTTCAAAGTAGCCACCCTTTGCCTTGATGACAGCTTTGCACACTCTTGGCATTCTCTCAACCAGCTTCATGAGGTAGTCACCTGGAATGCCTTTAATATTATTATTATTATTATTATTATTATATATTATTAATTTGTGGAATTTCTTTCCTTCTTAATGTGTTTGAGCCAATCAGTTGTGTTGTGACAAGGTACGAGTGGTATACAAAAGATAGCCCTATTTGGTAAAAGACCAAGTCCATATTATTTCAAGAACAGCTCAAATAAGCAAAGAGAAATGACAGTCCATCATTACTTTAAGACATGAAGGTCAGTCAATACGGAACATTTCAAGAACTTTGAAAGTTTCTTCAAGTGCAGTTGCAAAAACCATCAAGCGCTGTGATGAAACTGGCACTCATGAGGACTGCCACAGAAAAGGAAAACCCAGAGTTACTTTTCTGCAGAGGATAAGTTCATTAGAGTTACCAGTTTGGATTGAATGACCTTCAAGTAATGAAGGACTGTCACGACTTCCACCGAAGTCAGTCCCTCTCCTTGTTCGAGCGGTGTTCGGCGGTCGACGTCACCGATCTTCTAGCCATCACTGATCCATTTTTCATTTTCCATTGGTTTTGTCTGGTCTTCCTTCACACCTGGTTTCAATCCCATCAATTACATGTTGTGTATTTAACCCTCTGTTTCCCATTATGTCCTTGTCAGAGATTATTTGTTTTGTATGTTCGTAATTTATGTATTGGTGCGCGACGGGTTCTTGTACTCACTTTTATGTACTTTGGTTTTGGAGTTAAGGGCTATTAAACTACTCCATTTATACCAAGCTCGATTCTCCAGTGCCTGACTTTCCTGCCACCTACACCCACAACATTACAAGGACTGTCATTTCTCTACATAATTCCATGTGTTACTTCATAGTTTTGATCAAAAATCGAATCAAATGTTATGTCACATAAGACAAATAGACCTTACTGTGAAATGCTTACTTACAAGCCCTTAACCAACAGTGCAGTTCAAGAAATAGAGTTAAGAGAATATTTACTAAATTAAGTAAAAATAAAAAGTAACATAGTAGAATTACATAGCAAGAACGAGGCTATATACAGGGGGCCCAGTACCGAGTAAATGTGGTACGGATTAGTCGAGATGTTTTCACTATTATTGTCACGACCGTGTGTAGAGACGGACCAAGGCGCAGCAGCGGAGGTTGAGTTCCATATCTTTATTTCTAAGTGAAACTTAAGCAAAACAATAAAGAAAGAACGAAACGTGACTAAGTGGTGCACCTGTACCAATACAAAACAATATCCCACAAACACAGG
Source organism: Oncorhynchus keta (assembly GCF_023373465.1). Classification (NCBI taxonomy): domain Eukaryota; kingdom Metazoa; phylum Chordata; class Actinopteri; order Salmoniformes; family Salmonidae; genus Oncorhynchus; species Oncorhynchus keta. The sequence goes on from NC_068447.1 coordinate 33,975,605, forward strand.
TGGGAAAAACAGCTACTTAAATATGATCCCCAATTAGAGACAACCATTACCAGCTGCCTCTAATTGGGAATCATACAAATCACCAACATAGAAAATAAACTTAGAACCCCACATATAAATAAATAAACTAGATCACCCCCAGTCATGCCCTGACCTACTCCACCATAGAGAAACAATGGCTCTCTATGGTCAGGGCGTGACAATTATTCTACAATGTAGAAAATAGTCAAAATAAAGAAAAACCCTTGAATGAGTAGGTGTGTCCAAACTCTTTTGACTGGTACTGTATACTAGAAATCAAGTAAATTAAGTTGTATTGTATGTAGTCTATTCTATTTGTCCTCTTGTTCAGTTGTGCACCGGGGCCTCCCACTCCTCTTTCTATTCTGGTTAGCGCCAATTTGCGCTGTTCTGTGAAGTGAGTAGCACACAGCGTTGTACCAGATCTTCAGTTTCTTGGCAATTTCTCAAATGGAATAGACTTCATTTCTCTGAACAAGAATAGACTGACGAGTTTCAGAATAAAGTTCTTTGTTTCTGGCCATTTTGAGCCTGTAATCAAACCCACAAATGCTGATGCTCCAGATACTAGTCTGAAGGCCAGTTTTCTTGCTTCTTTTTTATTTTATTTTTATTTTACCTTTATTTAACCAGGCAAGTTAAGAACGTATTCTTATTTTCAATGACGGCCTGGGTTAACTGCCTTTTCAGGGCCAGAATGACAGATTTGTACCTTGTCAGCTCGGGGGTTTGAACTCGCAACCTTCCGGTTACTAGTCCAACGCTCTAACCACTAGGCTACGCTGCCGCCCCAAAATCAGGACAACAGTTTTCAGCTGTGCTAACATAATTGCAAAATGGTTTTCTAATGATCAATTAGCCTTTTAAAATTATAAACTTGGATTAGCTAACACAATGTGCCATTGGAACAGAGGAGTGATGGTTGCTGATAATGGGCCTCTGTAAGCCTATGTAGATATTCCATTTAAAAAAATCAGCCATTTCCAACATGAACAATGTCTACACTATATTTCTTATCAATTTGATGTTATTTTAATGGACAAGAAATGTGCTTTTCTTTAAAAAAAAAAGACATTTCTCAGTGACCCCAAACTTTTGAACGGTAGTGTATATTTTTTAAGATTTAACTAGGCAAGTCAGTTAAGAACATATTCTACCCCGGCCAAACTCTAATCCGGACGATGCTGGGCCAACTGTGCGCCGCCCTATGGGACTCCCAATCACAGCCAGTTACAGAGTGGAATTGAACCAGGGTCTGTAGTAACGCCGCTAGCACTGAGATGCAGTGCTTTAGACCACTGTGCCACTCGGGAGTCCATTTGTGGGGAAAAACACATTCTGATTGGCTGGGCCTGGCTCCCCAGTGGGTGGCTGCACCTTTGGTGCACCCCTATCCAGTCATGTGAAATCCATAGATTAGGGCCTAATTTTTTTTCAATTGACTAATTTCCTTATATGAACTGTAACGCATGTTGTGTTCATATTTCTGATCAGTATAGATAACAAAACATGAAATTAAAAGAAACAATGGAAATCTCTGTTATCAGATATATCCTGTATACTGCCCTGTTTCTGCATGACTAAACTACCAATGTACTGCATGCATAGTCCTCCTCCTCCATAGGTAGACCACTAGACTAGACCTATATCTGTTCTTGAATGTAAATCCCCCCATCTGGAGTGAATGGGGTCACTATACATGTGAAACAGATAGGTGTCACACCGTTAACTGCTGTCCCATTGGGACACACTGGGACACACTCTTAGCAGTAAATGGCTCCGTATCCCTCACTCTGCCAAAACATAGGATAAGGGACAGACGACAATGGGCCATCTATGTAATGGAGAAGTGTATTATACCTCGCCACCTCCCCCTCAGACACACACCTCCCATCCTCCAAAATAGGACGGAACAGGAACACTTCCCAATCCCTACCCCCCTGGCTCAACAAATGCTTTCCATGTGCCTGCTAGACTGCTATATGGTTTTCTATAGGTTCCTTCTGTCTGTCTAGGGCTCAGTTTCACACCAATAAGCCCACAAAAACAAATAAAACAACAAATTAATTTAAGCTGCCCTACATAAATAAAATGACACATTATTGCTGTACCTTTGCATAAATGTTCTATGTTGATAAATCATGGATTATAAAGAAATAGGGAACTGTGAAGTAAAATGTAATAATGCTGTAATTACAAACAGCAGGATGATATGTTTATTGAGCAAGTGGCACATTATTGAATAATTCCAATAATAGTTGGTACTTCTGTACGTTAACAAAAAAAAATGTTTAATAGCGAGGGTACTTTTGACACATTTTCTGACCCAGTTTCAGTTAGATCTTTTCAAATTTGAATGAAATTGTGATGGTGTCCGAGGTAAATAGTTAGGTAAAGGAATTGTTAGGTAAATAGAGATTTGAGCATGTGGATACAGAATCTGGTGAGATATACAGTGTATGTATGCTACTGTACATGGTGGTCAGATAGGATGAGTGGGTTAAAGGGGGGATTGGATGGGGGGGTGAATGGAGAGAAGTGCTCTTTTTCTGAATGAATCCAATGTTCTGCTCAGCATGTGCTTGCCTGGCAAGCCAGTTCTCCATCTCACTCTATTCACTTCCTTCCGCTCTTTCTTCCCCCAGTCCCCCTAACTCATCCACCCCCAACTTCCCCCCATGTCTCTGCTATGCTCAGGCTGAGTCCCTCTATACTGGGATGAACACAGGGCAACCAGCCCAGAGAGTGTGTGTGCCTAAGGAATGTCCTCCTCCCAAATATGGGATGAGCCCTGCTGCTGAACCATGCAGCATCAGCCTGGAGCAGGATGGGGGGATGATGGACTGTAGCTGATATTACTTTTAAATATATATATTTTTATTAGACATGGCAGAACTGTGTAAGAAATAACATAACTGTGTTCAAGTACATGTGTTCTCACATGGGGAAAAAAGTATTTTCTAATACCCTTTTCAAAAACGTTCCCCCAGTAAGGTATTTGAAGTATCACTGAGTATACCAAACATTAGGAACACCTTCCCAATATTGAGTTGAACCCCCCTTCCTCCCTTTGCCCTCAGAACAGCCTCAATTCGTCGGGGCATGGACTCTACAAGGTGTCGATGTTGGCCCATGTTGACTCCAATGCTTCTTTTTGAAGAAGTCTCTAAGAGCTTTGCACACCTGGATTGTACAATATTTGCACATTATTATTTAAAAAACTAAGTTCTGTCAAGTTGTTTGTTGATCATTGCTAGACAGCCATTTTCAAGTCTTACCATAGTTTTTCAAGCTGATTTAAGTCAAAACTGTAACTATGCCACTCAGGAACATTCAATGTTGTGTTGGTAAGCAACTCTAGTCAACACTGAGTATACAAAACATTAGGAACACCTTTCAATTGTCTCACGGCTTTAAAATCCTTCTTTAACCGGTCTCCTCCCTTTCATCTACACTGATTAAAGTGCATTTAACAAGTGACATCAATAAGGGATCATAGCTTTCACCTGGATTCACCTGCCCAGTCTATGTCACGGAAAGAGCAGGTGTTCTTAATGTTTTGTATACTCAGTGTATAATTACCACCAAAGTTTTTCACAGAAAGTTGACAACACCTGCATTCTAAATTGTGAGTACTGTGGCATTACAAAGCTGTCTGTTGAAAGATAACACTCAGGCTGTATATAAATAGTTTAATTTCAATAGATGAATAATCATGCAGAATTCAGCATTCCAAAGTGATAAGAAAACTCCCCATGTAGCAGCTGTACAAAAAAACAAATAGCTTTCTTATCATTAGCCACAAAAGGCTGCAAAACAGTCCAGCTAAAATTCAGCAACAACACACAATGAAATACACCAAAAAGCAAATTCCGTCCAATCCAGACTCAAATCACTCCTTGAAGCACCTGGCTCCTGGAGACCACAGGCAGCTCTAGGGGGAATCCTAAAACTCTGGGGGGGGGTCTTTGCCCACTTTGTCATACTAACCCCCCTTCTCCTGTATTTCTTCCTCCTCCTATATGCTCATCCACCCCCCCACTCCCCCTCCAGCACATTCTACACATTCAGCCCATTCTAGAAATCCATTTTTAGGCCCTGTGCAAACCGCAGAGCTCTGCATCCAAACCGGCTGACAGATGTGGACAAAAACATCCTATTCCTGCCTGCGCCTGGGTTTCCCCCTGCATGTGCAGCTAGAATTGGCCCAGGCTGGATCTAGAAATGACTCATACTACACACACGCTCATGCTGCAAGATGGAGATACGGAAGAAGAAGGGAGAGTGAGAGATTGTATAGAGAGAGAAAGAGAGACAAAGGGAGGGAGAGAGGAAATATGGAGAGAGGAAAGAGGGAGGGAGAGAGAGACATATACACATACACTTAGCACAGTTCTCCAGACATAACCTCAGGAGGGGTGAATGAGGGAATAGGGCAGAAGGGGATGGGAGATGATGTCATTTTTCTTACTGGAGGGGGCGGATGGAGGTGAGGGGGCGGAGTATGGGGGCAGGCTGATTCACTGAAGTTCATGATGAGTGGTGTCTGACTCACACAAACACAGGAAGCGGCACGTGCTGCTCATATAATGAATAAAGCGCTGGTATTTATTTATTTTTCCAGAGTGGCGCAGCATTCTAAGGCACTGCATCTCAGTGCAAGAGGCGTCACTATACAGTCCCTGGTTCGTATCCAGTCTGTATCACATCCGGCCGTGATTGGGAGTCCCATAGGGAGGAGCACAATTGGCCCAGTGTCGTCAGGGTTTGGCCGGGGTAGGCCGTCATTGTAAACAAGAATTAGTTCTTAACTGACTTGCCTGGTTAAATAAAGGTTAAATAAAAAATAAAAACGTTTACTTGGGTAGATCTGAAAGGATTGGATAAGTGTAAGTAATCTGTTCAAACTTTTACAGAGCCTATCAGAGGGCATGGTGGAGCTATTACCATATTGCTTTAATGTATACAATCCTTTCAGAATCAGATCTACAGAAGAACATGGCTGAGTAAGGGCTGGACACAGTATGGTGTATGGCACCATCTTGTGGACATTAGGAAGAAAGAAAGCTGCATCTCGATATACAGTTGAAGTTGGAAGTTTGCATACACCTTAACCAAAGACATTTAAACTCTGTTCTTCACAATTCCTGACATGTAATCAAATGAACAATTCCCTGTTTTAGGTCAGTTAGGATCACCACTTTATTTTGAGAATATGAAATGCCAGAGTAATAGTAGAGAGAATGATTTATTTCAGCTTTTATTTCTTTCATCACATTCCCAGTGGGTCAGAAGTTAACATACACTCATTTAGTATTTGGTAGCATTGCCTTTATATTGTTTAACTTAGGTCAAACGTTTTGGGTAGCCTTCAACAAGCTTCCCACAATAAGTTGGGTGAATTTTGGCCCATTCCTCCTGACAGAACTGGTGTAACTGAGACAGATTTGTAGGCCTCCTTGCTCGCACATGCTTTTTCAGTTTTGCCCACACATTGTCTATAGGATTGAGGTCAGGGCTTTGTGATGGCCACTCTCATACCTTGACTTTGTTGTCCTTAAGCCATTTTGTCACAAATTTGGAAGTAGGCTTGGGGTCATTGTCCATTTGGAAGACCCATTTTCAACCAAGCTTTAACTGGTGTCTTGAGATGTTGCTTCAATATATCCACATAATTTTTCTTCTCATGATGCCATCTATTTTGTGAAGTGCACCAGTCCCTCCTGCAGCAAAGCACCCCCAAAACGTGATGCTGCCACCCCCATGCTTCATGGTTGGAATGGTGTTCTTCAGCTTGCAGGCCTCCCCCTTTTTTCTCCAAACATAATGATGGTAATTATGGCCAAACAGTTCTATTTTTGTTTCATCAGACTAGAGGACATTTCTATAAAAAGTACGATCTTTGTCCCCATGTGCAGTTGCAAACCGTAGTCTGGATTTTTTTAATGGTGGTTTTGGAGCAGTGGCTTCTTCCTTGCTGAGCGGCCTTTCAGGTTATGTCGATATAGGACTCATTTTACTGTGGATATAGATACTTTTGTACCTGTTTCCGCCAGTATCTTCACAAGATCCTTTGCTGTTGTTCTGGGATTGATTTGCAAAGTACGTTCATCTCTAGGAGACAGAACGCGCCTCTTTCCTGAGCGGTATGACGGCTTCATGGTCCCATGTTGTTTATACTTGTGTACTATTGTTTGTACAGATGAACGTGGTACCTTCAGGTGTTTGGAAATTGCTCCCAAGGATGAACCAGAATTGTGGAGGTCTACAATTTTTGGGCTGATTTCTTTTAATTTTCCAAAGATGTCAAGCAAAGAGGCACTGAGTTTGAAGGTAGACCTTGAAATACATCCACATGTACACCTTCAATTGAGTCAAATATTGTAAATTAGCCTATCAGAAGCTTTTAAAGCCATGACATAATTTTCTGGAATTTTCCAAGCTGTTTAAAGGCACAGCCAATTTAGTGTATGTAAACGTCTGATCCACTGGAATTGTGATACAGTGAATTATAAGTGAAATAATCTGTCTGTAAACAATTGTTGGAAAAATGACTTGTGTCATGCACCCAGTAGATGTCCTAACCGACTTGCCAAAACTATAGATGGTCAACAAGAAATTTGTGGAGTGGTTGAAAAACGAGTTTTAATATCTCCAACCTAAGTGTATGTAAATTTCCGACTTCAACTGTAGGCCTCCTGTAAGTCTATGATCTGAAGGACGATAATTGTCTTTCATATCCAACATCACAGTCCAACATCATAGTGCGTTATTATTTTTCACAGAACTACTTTTCGTAGAACTCCCATCCAGCTGTCTCTTAGTGGAGTGTTCTTTCTCTAAATTAAACACAGCTAATGAAACACCTGTCTTTTGATGCACAATGTCCGTCTGTTCTTGTGTAGACTTGTCCCTCAACATAATATACCCTCATGGGATAGGAAAGACATAAAAACAAAAATGAGCAGCTCATCTCTGTTGCCAGGGAAACCTACTTCTCCTTAGTGTAGTCGATGCCATTATAGTGATACAAGTGACTGGAGACAGACATACTAGAGTGCTATTTACATTAACTCCAGCAGAGTGTAGTCTTGCCTTGATAAAGAGCAGAACATTATCAGTTTTAGCCCCAAGACTAAAGTGTGAATTGGGAAGCCCAAATAGAAAAACAATAGAGATACAAATAGTATATGCTGTCAAGTCATCACTACTTAATCTGCTTTTAAAATTGTCACCTGCGCTATTCCAATACTTTAATGTACTCCATCTTGTGAAAGCATGAATACAGTGTCACTACAACCAAGGGCCTAAATGAAGTAATACCTTCATCTAGGCTAAATGACTTTGAGCCAGTCTGCACCAAACCAGGGGAGGGATATGGAACTCAAATGACGTCAATGACTGACTGATGAGCGTATGTTCAGCTCTGTTTTGCTGTAATGCATGAGTCACCTTGGCGACTGTGCATCTGGAGTTTTAGAATTCCTCCTATCTCTCTGTCTCTCACCTGATTGATCAAAAGCGAGAGGGGGCCCGCCTGCCTATTTTGTGCCTGTCGCCTCCCTCTGTGGCAGCTTTATTGTAGACCCAGGAGAGGGAGGGTATGGTGGTGCTGGGCTGTATCTGTGCTGTGGTTACTTACTGAGGCAGTCCGTGCTCAGATTTATCATGGCCTTTATATTCTACCAGAACAGACAGCAGCATGTTATCTCTACAGAAGGCTGTGATAAGACACATTTGAGCCAGACTCAACAGCATAGAGATACACGGAATACAAATACGTTTTACAAAAAAAGGTGCTTGACCGAGATGTAGGTGCAACTTTTAAAATGTGTTCCTCTGCATTGAAATCCCTGCAAACAAAGTAGAAGAGGGATGAATATTTAAACAGCTAGTTAATACCGTAGTTCCTCCAAACTCAGATAGGGAAAGGTGGCAGACACTTACTCCTTTTTCTTGGTTTGAAGGGGCACTCTGTCTGGGAAAGAGAAGAAGAACCTCAATCGATACACTTCCTTTTCTGGCATCAATCATGAGTACATTGCCAAATCTAGTATGGACCCTCCCAAGAAATCTTTAGTCAGGTACAGAGCCTGAATTCAAAATGGGTTAAAATAAAATCTACACACAATACCCCATAATACACCATGCTTTTAGAAAATGTTGCTAATTTCTTGAAAATAAAATATAGAAATATCTCATTTACATAAGTAGACACACCCCTGAGTTAATACGACTGAATTCATCTCCCAGTGTATATTTGTCCTGTGTTTTAGTATATTGTCCTGCTGAAAGATGAATTCATCTCCCAGTGTCTGTTGGAAAACAGACTGAACCAGGTTGTCCTTTAGGATTTTGCCTATGCTTAGCTTTAATTCATTTATTTGTATCCCTAAAAATCCCTAGTCCTTGCCGATGACAAGCATACCCATAACACATGGTTTTATATTAGGTTCCCCATTAGCTGTTGTGAAAGCATGATGCAGCCACCACCATGCTTATAAATATGGCGAGTTGTGCTCAGTAATGTGTTGAGTTGGATTTGCCCCAAACCTAATACTTTGTATTCAAGACATAACATTTATTTCTTTGCCACATTTTTAGAAGTTTTATTTTAGTTTCTTATTGCAAACAGAATGGATGTTTTGGAATATTTCTGATCTGTACAGGCTTCCTTCTTTTCACTCTGTCAATTAAGTTAGTATTTTGGAGTAACTACAATGTTGTGGAACCATCCTCAGTTTTCCCTAATCACAGCCATTCAACTCTGTAATTGTTTTAAAGTCACCCTTGGTCTCATGGTGAAATCCCTGAGCGGTTTCCTTCCTCGCCAATAACTGAGTTAGGAAGGATGCCTGTATCTCTGTAGTGACTGATCCAAAGTGTAATTAATAACTTCAACAGTGGAGGCTCCTCAAAGTAGGAAGGGGAGGACCATCCTCCTCAGTGAATTACATAAAAATAAAAAAATCTTTAAAAACTTTTTAGATAAAACTAAACAAAATATAATCTTGTCACCAAATAATTGATTAAAACACAGTATTTTGCGATGAAGGTCTACAGTAGCCTCAACAGCACTCTCTAGGGTAGCACCATGGTGTAGCCACAGAACAGCTAGTTTCTGTCCTTGTCTGGGTACACTGACTTTAATACAAAACATAGGAGGCTCACGGTTCTTACCCCCTTCCGTAGACTTACACAGTAATTATGACAACTTCCGGAGGACATCCTGCAACGTATCACAGCTCTTTCAGCATGAACTGACATGTCTTCCACCCAATCAAAGGATCACAGAATGAATCTAGTACTGAAAGCATAGGCTACAGCTAGCTAGCACTGCAGTGCATAAAATGTGCTGAGTAGTTGATTCAAAGTGAGAGAAAGACAATAGTTGAGCCCGCCTTTGTAAGTACTAAACTGCTTACTGACTGTACACTGTAATGTTACTGCATGATTGTAGTGGGTTTACTAACGCATTAGTACTATTAGCTATGTTGTCTATGAAGTTACTTTAGCTCACATGTTACAATGATGTAGGCTGTGTGTAGTGGTTGTGATATGGTTTGTTTTTTCACTTGGTCACATAAAGCTGATGTTTTGTGCAGTGAAGTCCACAAGCAAAGGGAAAAGGTGAGAGGAGGAGACCGCATAGATGCGAGAAGGAATACAACGGGCTGCTATGAAAGTGAACTGTGTTCACATGTGATCAGGGGTGTAGACAAAAATGTTTTTTAAACAGAAACAAACGGAAAGAAACAGGGATAAATATACCTGAATTTGCCCTTTGCAAAGGTTGAACAAATGATTAAACACCATATAACATCTAGATGTAGGCAAGAGTGTGCAAGACGGTATTGAATGCCACTCTGTCACTTCATATTTTTCTCTCGACCTGTGTGCACCTACGTTGTAAACTTTTATTCATAGGCTAGGTTGTAGTGACCTCATGATGGGTATAAGGGAAATTTGAGTATCAAGTATTAGCCTAAACCTATCACTGTTACATTGAACTGGGTGAATGAAATATGAATGACAGTCATGCAACATGCTGTAATAGAAATTAGGCCATGCTGATGAAAACACAGAATTGTCCACCCTCATCTTAAACAGCACTGACCGCCACTGAACTTAACCATGCTCAAAGGGATATTCAATGTTTGCTTTTTTTTTTTTTTTTACCCATCTACCAATAGGTGCCCCAATGCGAGGCATTGGAAAACCTTCCTGGTATTTGTGGTTGAATCTATGTTTGACATTTTCACTGCTTGACTGTACACCACACGTGTGGGGTACAGAGAGGAGGTAGTCATTACAAAATCATGTAAAACACAATTATTGCACACAGAGTGAGTCCTTACTATGTGACTTTTTAAGCACACTTTTACTCCTGAACTTATTTAGGCTTGCCAGATGGGTTGAATACTTACTGACTCAAGACATTTCAGCTTTTCATTTTGTATTAATTTGTAAAAAATATACATTTTTAACATAATTTCACTTTGACATTAAACTTTCTGACACCAGGCAACCCGGTCTCTCTAGTCTTGACAACATCACAGTGTTCAATATCTCCTGGTCTGCATCCCAAATGCTGCTCTGTTCCCTGTATAGTACACTAGCCATTTGTGATGTATCCCCGGACCCTGGTGTCAGATGGCTGTCTATTGATGAATGTTTAGTGTTTCTGTCTAAAAAACAACTGTGGTGCGCTACTGCCTGCCCTGCAGGGTTCTGGGCGAGACGGATGGCTACATTTGTAATTCAGATGGTGGCCCCACAGCTGCATTAACTATTAAAGTGTGGTTATCTATGGGTAATGGGACCCCAGTAACAGAGGGAAAAAACCCTGCCAGTGATGGAGTAGCCTGAGCTTTGATATATGGGCCCTGCCACTCTACATTATAAGGTCCTTTCTGCGCCATACTCTGACTGACTGTAAGTAATCATGATATGTGGGGTGCCATTGTGATGAAAGAAAATAGGCACTCACATCATAGCACTCCAGGCGAGAAAGTACATTTATGGGCGACATATAACATGGCAGGTGATATAGGCTCTTGAAACTATCATTCAGGATACAGGCACTCTTATGAAGGAACTAACCATAATAACTATCCAATTTGTGGTGACCTAGTATAAGATGTTTTGATCAAATCAAGATCAGCGTTTGCCCTTTATAACCCTACAGACAAAAAAATTGTAGCTTTCTCAATCCTTAGTATTGCTACAGTACGTGTCATGACTTAGCATAGCTGTAGCCATCTGAATTCAAAGCATTTTAGACAGAGTACTTATTAAACAAAACCTTCCAGGCCTGTACCCAATTATGTGATCACACCATCATGAGTAAGCACCACTGCCTCGAACCCTCAACTATCGTGTGCAGGCCAGGGCCATGTACAGTAATCACGCCTTCACTGACTCTTCCTTACGCTTCTACTCTCCTTTGGTCTCTCTTGAGTAGAGTGTATCTTGGGAGTGTAACCTTTAAGTGGATGCAGGAGTAGCCGGGGTAGCGAGTAGTTGGGAGTACCTGGGGTACAGGAGTGAACCCTCCATACAGCCAGCTAGCCAGGCAGGCGGTTGGGGTACCTGGGGGCAGGGTGGCATTCCACTTGGCTGGCTCGATGAATAAATCACGCCATTAGGCCATTCTTTAGCTGCCGTCCAATTAACCAACAGGGACACTGTGAATGCAGTTACAGCCTGTGATTAATTACACTGCAATAACATCAGACCAGAGCTCACACACTCCCAAAGGGCAGCCACATGGTTTCATGGCTTCATTCTGCAATTTTATTTCTCAATGAAGTGCTGTGTTGTTATAATGTGTTGTTGTGTTTTGGGGGAAGGTTTCTCTGCTTTTCCTATCTTATAGTTTTGTTCCAGTGTTTACATATTTCTATGAAATATTACCTATAATTACTTACAATACTTACAATACTTATAATTTCCTTCCAAAATATGGTAATTAAGTATGCTAAAAAGCAGCTTTCCTGTGTTGGAATGGTGTGGGCGTACCCAAACAACAGGATGGTATACCAGTCATTAAAAATATTCATGCGAGTAGACTGCTGTTTTGATTGTTTTTTAAGTGTTTTCTCTCCAATTTATGCTTTGGCCACAAATACGAGTATAGGACGAGTCAACAACATTATTTGTATATGAGTTAAGAACCAGTGTATCTTTAATTATACGTAGAACATGTATCTTTAGTCAAAGTTTATGATGAGTATTTCTGTTATCTGGTGTAGCTTTCTATAATTCCTCCGGATATTTTGGAGGATTTCCTGAACATGGCGTCAATGTAAACCGAGATTTATGGATATAAAATTCCCTGGGGGGAACCCCTCTCCTTAACAAGTTTTAACAGAATGAGATTTTAAAAGTTAGATTTCAATTGACAGTTACTTTAAAATGTTATTGATTTGTACCAGAGGAGAGGAAGTGGTGAGTACGGAGCTGCTCTTCCTCCCGGGGAGGACTGCCCGTTCCATGATCTCGCCATCACGGTTGACAACTCCATTGTGTCCTCCTCCCAGAGCGCTAAGAACCTTGGCGTGATCCTGGACAACACCCTGTCGTTCTCATCTAACATCAAGGCGGTGGCCCGTTCCTGTAGGTTCATGCTCTACAACATCCGCAGAGTACGACCCTGCCAGGAAGCAGCGCAGGTCCTAATCCAGGCACTTGTCATCTCCCGTCTGGATTACTGCAACTCGCTGTTGGCTGGGCTCCCTGCCTGTGCCATTAAACCCCTACAACTCATCCAGAACGCCGCAGCCCGTCTGGTGTTCAACCTTCCCAAGTTCTCTCACGTCACCCCGCTCCTCCGCTCTCTCCACTGGCTTCCAGTTGAAGCTCGCATCCGCTACAGGACCATGGTGCTTGCCTACGGAGCTGTGAGGGGAACGGCACCTCAGTACCGCCAGGCTCTGATCAGGCCCTACACCCAAACAAGGGCACTGCGTTCATCCACCTCTGGCCTGCTCGCCTCCCTACCACTGAGGAAGTACAGTTCCCGCTCAGCCCAGTCAAAACTGTTCGCTGCTCTGGCCCCCCAATGGTGGAACAAACTCCCTCACGATGCCAGGACAGCGGAGTCAATCACCACCTTCCGGAGACACCTGAAACCCCACCTCTTTAAGGAATACCTAGGATAGGATAAAGTAATCATTCTCACCCCCCCCCCCTTAAAATATTTAGATGCACTATTGTAAAGTGGCTGTTCCACTGGATGTCATAAGGTGAATGCACCAATTTGTAAGTCGCTCTGGATAAGAGCATCTGCTAAATGACTTAAATGTAATGAAATGTAAATGTAATGAGTAGTGAGATGGCACAATATACTGTACACAGCCACACAAGCAGGCAGGCACTCATACTTACTCACACCACTAAGCATACACAATCAAGAGAACTTAAAGCAGTTTGCATCAAAATATATACTCTGACTTATCCAAAACCATATATACAAATTACCTCCACCTCTTGAATAGCAGACTCATCAGGATACAGTTAGGTGCAATTATTTCCTTAAACACAATCTACGACAAAGCCTCTGTCCTCCCCTCTCCATACTCATTTAATTTGTGGCCTTAATTGAGCCTAAAAAGGCAGGGAATGAGATGGAAGAGAAAGGTTAATGGGACTGACACAAAGGGCAGTACAGACATCAGAGAAGGACTAGCCTTAACTGTCACATCCAGACCGTGTCACAGTCTGAGCTGTGTCACAGTCTCCAGGAGCCAATTAGAGCTGGGGCTGCATCCAAAGTGGGACTCTATTCCTTATATATATATATACTGCTCAAAAAAATGAAGGGAACACTTAAACAACACAATGTAACTCCAAGTCAATCACACTTCTGTGAAATCAAACTGTCCACTGAGGAAGCAACACTGATTGACAATAAATTTCACATGCTGTTGTGCAAATGGAATAGACAACAGGTGGAAATGATAGGCAATTAGCAAGACACCCCCAATAAAGGAGTGGTTCTGCAGGTGGTGACAACAGACCACTTCTCAGTTCCTATGCTTCCTGGCTGATGTTTTGGTCACTTTTGAATGCTGGTGGTGCTTTTATTCTAATGGTAGCATGAGACGGAGTCTGCAACCCACACAAGTGGCTCAGGTAGTGCAGCTCATCCAGGATGGTACATCAATGCGAGCTGTGGCAAGAAGGTTTGCTGTGTCTGTCAGCGTAGTGTCCAGAGCATGGAGGCGCTACCAGGAGACAGGCTAGTACATCAGGAGACGTGGAGGAGGCCGTAGGAGGGCAACAACCCAGCAGCAGGACCGCTACCTCCGCCTTTCTGCAAGGAGGAGCAGGAGGAGCACTGCCAGAGCCCTGCAAAATGACCTCCAGCAGGCCACAAATGTGCATGTGTCTGCTCAAACGGTCAGAAACAGACTCCATGAGGGTGGTATGAGGGCACAACGTCCACAGATGGGGGTTGTGCTTACAGCCAAACACTGTGCAAGACGTTTGGCATTTGCCAGAGAACACCAAGATTGGCAAATTTTCCACTGGCGCCCTGTGCTCTTCATAGATGAAAGCAGGTTCACACTGAGCACGTAACATACGTGACAGAGTCTGGAGACGCCGTGGAGAACGTTCTGCTGCCTGCAACATCCTCCAGCATGACTGGTTTGGCGGTGGGTCAGTCATGGTGTGGGGTGGCATTTCTTTGGGGGGCCATGTGCTCGCCAGAGGTAGCCTGACTGCCATTAGGTACCGAGACGAGATCCTCAGACCCCTTGTGAGACCATATGCTGGTGCGGTTGGCCCTGGGTTCCTCCTAATGCAAGACAATGCTAGACCTCATGTGGCTGGAGTGTGTCAGCAGTTCCTGCAAGAGGAAGGCATTGATGCTATGGACTGGCCCGCCCGTTCCCCAGACCTGAATCCAATTGAGCACATCTGGGACATCATGTCTCGCTCCATCCACCAACGCCACGTTGCACCACAGACTGTCCAGGAGTTGGTGGATGTTTTAGTCCAGGAGATCCCTCAGGAGACCATCCGCCACCTCATCAGGAGCATTTCCAGGCGTTGTAGGGAGGTCATACAGGCATGTGGAGGCCACGCACACTACTGAGCCTCATTTTGACTTGTTTTAAGGACACTACATTAAAGTTGGATCAGTGTGGTTTTCCACTTTAATTTTGAGTGTGACTCCAAATCCAGACCTCCATGGGTTGATAAATTTAATTTTCCATTGATAATTTTTGTGTGATTTTGTTGTCAGCACATTCAACTATGTAAAGAAAACAGTATTTAATAAGAATATTTCATTCATTCAGATCTAGGATGTGTTATTTTAGTGTTCCCTTTATTTTTTTGAGCAGTGTATATATAGAGCGCAGTACTTTTGACCAGGGCCCAACCTATATAGGGGAATAGGGTGCCATTTGAGATGCAACACTGCTCAGTAATTAAGCCACCTCCAGTAGAGTCAGTAGTGCCAGGGTCAGGCATTTGTTTCTCTGAAAGTACAGATCCTCTCCGAGAGCAGAGTTTGTAATGACCTCTATCATTCTATCAATGTGCTCACTCAGGGTGAAGTCTGACTGCCGCTATATCCAATAGAAAGGTCACGGATGATGTAACAGATGAGAGGGGTGGAGGGAAGAGACAAGTTGTTAGGATTTAATGGCAAGGCGGCAGGGACAGTAGAGTGGGGACCCACTTTCACATGTCTATTCTTTCATTTGTGGCTTGCTCTATAACGACTCAATTAATGTGTTTTTGTTTTAAAAGACTGAAAAGGTGGGTTTTGCAAGTGCAAAATCAAAGAAGGTGCAGGCGCCCTGAATGGTGATCATCAAACAATGTTTATGTTAGTGTGTGTGAGTATGTTTTGTTTTCATCATGATAGTGTACGGATTTGGCTTGGTCTGCAAATCTTACATTCCATGTTTCCATTTTTTAAATGTTCTGTATGTGGGTTCATCTTAGGTTACAGTTTTTACCCCTTCACTTCTTAGAGGCTCATCCAACTTAAATTAAATGTATTGTTGTTGTTTTTTGACGAGCCCTGCTTGAATTGAGATTAAAACCACATATGACTCATGCCTGATCCTGCTTCAATAGCATAGTTGCCTTTGTGTTCTAGATAGATAGGACTGTGCAACACAGAATGACATTCAGCTGCTGCAGCACTTTTCTTTGGTAAATTGGACTAAGTTCACACAATATAGTACATTGGTACCGTATACATACACTCCTCTCTAAGATGAGGTGCAGAGACTGATAAAGTAGAAGCACTGAGGAAGCCCAATGGTTAACAGATGAACTACAATCCATTTTCATGGATAGGTATAAGAGCCCATGCCACTTCGCTGCTTTCAGCCCATGGTGTGAGTTTCTAGAGCTACAGGGGGAAATATGTGAACTACAATGCATACCCAATGTGGTAACACTTTACATGAAGTCCCTCTTATAACTCTGTAATTACAATACAATTGCCCATCCTCCCAAAATCCAATTAGTGAATGGTCTTCAATAGGTGTAATGGGCTCTCACGTAAACATAAGGACTCTATGTAATGTCACACCCATTCTCTTTACTAGTTCTATTTGTTAACACCCCTCCCCTCTTTTGTGGAGACGTTCTGTGCTTGTGGTGTTCCTGAAAACCAAACCGGCTTTGGCACCAATTGAATTTACAGCAGTTGGGACTTCGGCCCGGGTCCTGTATATTGCATCTGATAAAAGGGTGATTGGAAAAAGGGATTCGTTTATTGGAACTTGCTCTTATCCTTTGCATTAAGAGCTTTCTATTTAAACAAATTAAGTAATTAGCATTGAACTCCTTTATGCCTGATTCCTCAAACTATTATTCTCAGCTATTGTGAATGGCATGCCTGTCATACATCAACAAATATGCTTTACAAATGTGCACTTTACTTGTTTTGCTAGTTGTCAGGAGCATCTTATATGGATCAATAACATCCCAGCTAGCACATAACGTTCTGAAAACCATATTTTTCTTAGAGCTTGGTGAGATCGTGGTTGTCCTATGGTTATTTTGAATTAAACCTTGGTGCAGGATAGTTGCTTGGCTTTGGAACATTCTCAGCACATTTAAGGAACTTTAAAAAACTTTTATTTTCTTGGTATTCATTGTTTTAACAGAAGGATTCCTAGAATTTCTAACATGATTATCTTTAATAACATTTTTGTTAATGTTCTAGGAAAGTTCTCCAACTGGTTTGACATTGGGAATGTTCTCAAATAGTTCAGAGAACATTAAGAAACCACATTCTTCGTGGGAATTTCAATGTTTCAGCATAACGTTTCCTACAGGTTTCCTCATGGTTCTATTTAAAGTCATGTTCTCAGAACATTAAGAAAAAGTTCCATAAAAATCACAAGAGAACATTAATAACATTCTAAGAAGGTTCTAAAAATGTTATTGAAAAGCATACACATTCCATTCTCAACGTCTACAAAACTCTCTCTATCCTCTTATTGTAACGCTCGTCGTCGGTGGAAGAAGGTGAGGACCAAGGTGCAGCGTGGTAAGTGTTCATGATTTTTAATATAATAAAAATTGAACACTAAACAAAATAACAACTAGGAAGAACGAACAAACGAAACAGTCCTGTCTAGTGGTGACACACAAAACAGAAAATAAACACCCACCCAACACAGGTGAAAAAAGGCTACCTCAGTATGATTCTCAATCAGAGACAACTAACGACACCTGCCTCTGAAAACCCACCCAACTCACGCCCTGACCATACTAAAACAAAGACCTAAATAAAAGAACTAAGGTCAGAACGTGACACTTATCTAATTAAGTGTGTTCAGATGTGTTTGCCGTGCCCACTGATTAGCCACACGTGAGTGCTCAGTGCTAATGAGTGCTGTTTGACTTGACAAAAATAAACAGTTTTGTAGGGACTAATTCCATGCATAGAGAATAGAAGATCATAGGTTCAAATCTAACTGATGCCATGCTATAACAAAAAATAAATGTGTTTGCATGATTAATGCCTAAGCAAACTAACTTCCATCTGTGCTCGGAGTCCAAAACAGTTAACCCAAACTATGCTAGCAGTGTTACTAAAAATCTTACTCAAACATTCAGTGAAAGTTTTAAGTATGTTATTCACAAACCTTCAAATAACCTATAATTTCCGTTCTCAGAACCTTAAGAAAACCTTCTAGGAAAACGATGAGGGAATCATAGTAAAATGTTCTCAGAACCTCCCTGCAACCTAAAAATTAATTCCCAGAACAGAGGAAATGTTTACTTCTGTTCACGCAGTCGTGAACAGGGAGTACAGAAGGGGACTAAGCATGCACCGCTAACGAGCCCCCGTGTTGAGAGTCAGCGTGGTGGATGTGTTGTTGCCTACCCTCACCACCTGGGGGCGGTCCATTATGAAGTACAGGATCCAGTTTCTGAGGGAGGTGCTCAGTCCCAGGGTCCTTAGCTTAGCTGTAGTCAATGAACAGCATTCTCACGTAGGTGTTCCTTTTGTCCAGGTGGGAAAGGGAAGTGTGGAGTGCAATAGAGATTGCGTCCTCTGTGGATCTGTTAGGGCGATATGCGAATTAGAGTGGGTCCAAGGTTTCTTGGATAGTCTTGATGTGAGCCATGACCAGACATTCAAAGCATTTCATGGTGTCGTGTTTTTGGCTATGCCGGATTAAGTGATATGACATGCTATTCTATGAAATTATTTATCCGTAATTAATATTAGCTGATTGAGCTGATCATGTAAATGTAATTAACTAGAGAGTCGGGGCACCACAAAATAATATTTATAGAGCTGTTATCTTCCGAATAAACTCTTAAAGACCTAGTAATATTTTACATCAATAAAATATGCGTCTCTGTGTGTGGCGTAAAGGTGATCTAGAGTTTGCTTTCTTTAGTTTCACAGGTGACATGCTGGTAAAAATTAGGGAAAACAGATTTAAGTTTTCCTGCATTAAAATCACTGGCCACTAGGAGTGCCGCCTCTGGATGAGCATTTTCTTGTTTGCTTATGACCCTATACATTTAGTTGAGTGCAGTCTTAGTTCCAGCTTCAGCCTTGTGGTGGTAAAAACTATGGTATATAGCTTATCATGAGGTATTATAAAACAGGCTAGCAGAACCTCGAGACTTCCTTCTTATTAGTGATTGTATTGAGCACCAGCTGTTAACAAAGAAACACACACCACACCCTCTGATCTTACCGGACGCTGTCACCGATGCATAAAACCCCCCAGCTAGCTGTATATTATCCATGTCTATGTTCAGCCATGACTCTGAGAAGCTTAGTATATTACAGTTATTAATGTTGATAGGATAGTCTCGAACCTAGCTCATTCAGTTTAGTCTCAAGCGAATTCATGTTTGGCAATAGAACACAGGGTAGAGACAGTTCACAACACACACTTACTCTATAAGCAATTGTTTTCTATTTAATCCAAATAAATGTCTTTAAACTCCCTCATAACACAATATTTGGTGGCCTGTGTGGTTAGTGCTGCGGACTCTGGCACACATGTATGGCCTAGTCTACTAGAGTCGGTATCAGTTCAAATTCGACCCACTGCGCTTCTCTGGCATCCTGTCCTATCTTTTATGTCTGCTTTTCCCTCTCCTAATATCAATAAAATAAACAAACCCCCACAAATATATATACACTGAACAAAAAATATAAACACAACAATTTCAGTTAGAGTTCATATAAAGAAATCAGTAAAAACATTTTTTTTTAAATCTATGGATTTCACGACTGGGAATACAGCTATGCTTCTGTTGGTCACAGATCCTTAAAAAAAGATAGGGGTGTGGATCAGAAAACCAGTCAGTATCTGATGTGACCACCATTTGCCTCATGCAGAGCGACAAATCTCCTTCACATAGAGTTGATCAGGCTGTTTATTGTGGACTGTTGTCCCACCCCACATTTTAGAATGGCCTTTTATTGTCCCCAGCACAAGGTGCACCTGTGTAATGCTCATGCTGTTTAATCGGCTTATTGATATGCCACACCTGTCAGGTGGATAGATTATGTTGGCAAAGGAGAAATGCTCTCTAACAGGGATGCAAACAAATTTGTGCACAACATTTTTGAGAAATAAGCTTTTTGTGTGTATGGAAAATGTCTGGGATATTTAATTTCAGCTCATGAAACATGGGACCAACACTTTACATGTTATTTACATAAGATTTTTGTTCAGCATATATTGAGTAGATAAAAAAAACACAGGTTACTGCAATTGAGATTAAAAGATGTTGATTACTTTTCCGTGCTGTTCAGTGTACTAATCTCCTTGTCCCTGTGGGAATGCGCTCCTCCCCTGGTGATGGCAGCCAACATTGAAAAGAATACCATGTGTGCTGCCAGCCTACCCACTACCATGGTGTGGTGGCAGGGATCCTGGTCCAAAATGTCCACAAGTAAGATCTGAATTACATTAGCTTGGATCTGAGCCTTGGGTCATATTCATTAGGCACAAAACGGAAGAAAACAAACTTAAACAGAGACACTACCTGAACTTGTCCAATAAGAAACACTTGTTTTTGTTTTCTTTTGCGAAATGTTTTGCTTCGGTTTACTCGTCCCTGATCGTAGCCCATCATTTACAAATAACCATAACAGGGTTTCCTATGAATATATCCTACACTCTTAGGAAAAAAGGTGTTATCTAGATCATAAAAGGGTTCTTCGGCTGTCCCCATAAGAGAACCCTTTGAAGAACCCTTTTTGGTTCCAGTTAGAACCTTTTTGTGTTCCAGGGTTCTACCTGGAACCAAAAAGGGTTATATTTGGAACCAAAAATGGTTCTCCTATGTGGAAAGCCGGAGAACCCTTTTGGAACCCCTTTTCTAAGAGTGTTATAGTGGTTTGAGGTCCTCTAACAGGTACCTGTTGAATTTTGGCACGGTCAGCCACTACCTGAGCTACAACACTATGCAGGACTTCACATCCCCACTATGGCCATGAAGGCCAATCCCACAAGTGATGACCGCCAATGCAGGAAACAGCAGAATGACTATAAAGTAACCAAGGCTCTTTCCTCTCTCTTTCTGTTTCTGTAACTGACGGTCTTTGTGTTTTTCTTTATATCTCTCTCTCTCTCTCTTTTCCTCTCTCTGTTGCTCTCTAACTCACCCATCATGTCATAGGATGTGTGAGGGGTTGTACAGTATATAACCAAGTACAGTTGTAACTGACAGTTTTGTGTGCTTTGTTGTCCACAGAAAAAGAGGCAGAGCGGCCGAAAAAGGTTTTATAGGAGGTGGAAGAGGAGGAAATGGTTCACGAGGAGAACAAAGAGCTTTGATATTGTCTCAATGTAATGTTCAGCGTACAGGATCCTGTATAGGTACCATTACTAACCTATGTTGTTGCTCTGTCAGGTATATTTAATTTTTATTTCACCTTTATTTAACCAGGTAAGCAAGTTGAGAACAAGTACTCAATTACAATTGCGACCTGGCCAAGATAAAGCAAAGCAGTTCGACACATACAACAACACAGAGTTACACATGGAGTAAAACAAACATACAGTCAATAATACAGTAGAAAAATAAGTCTATATACAATGTCAGCAAGTGAGGTGAGATAAGGGAGGTAAAGGCAAAAAACGGCCATGGTGGCGAAGTAAATACAATATAGCAAGTAAAACACTGGAATGGTAGATTTGCAGTGGAAGAATGTGCAAAGTAGAGATAGAAATAATGGCGTGCAAAGGAGCAAAATAAATAAATACAGTAGGGAAAGAGGTAGTTGTTTGGGTTCAATTATAGATGGGCTATGACAGGTGCAGCTGGTACTTAAAGCTAGTGAGGGAGATAAGTGTTTCCAGTTTCAGAGATGTTTGTATATCGTTCCAGTCATTGGCAGCAGAGAACTGAAAGGAGAGGCGGCCAAAGGAAGGATTGGTTTTGGGGGTGACCAGAGAGATATACGTGCTGGAGCGCGTGCTACAGGTGGGTGCTGCTATGGTGACCAGCATTGAGGTGGTTTCGGAGGTGACTGGTGTCCAGGCAGCCTCAGGCCCTGTCCCCGAACTCCCAGAAGGCCTCACTGTGGCTTGAGAAGGTCATTACCAAACAAATATGTTAATACTGTAGTATCTGTATGGTGAGAACAGACAAGCCAAGTCACCATGTATTAGTGGAGGCTGGTGAGGGAGGACGGCTCACAGTAATGGCTGGAAAGCATACTAAATTTCAGAAATTTCACATACTATGAAACTTTTTCCGGATACCCAAAATGTCTACTATTTAGAACTCTAGTACGGGTATTCAGACACAAACCATGACTAATCTTTCTTCATAATGTAGTTATCCTGTTCCCAGGAGACATTCGCAAGTGAGACAGTCGAGGAGATGAAACATAGTCTAGAGGAGATGATGGCTCAGATGAGGAAGATGTAGCCAGGGACCAGGAAAGACACTTCTGCTTTCAGACAACCATTATTGGCTACGTCCCAAATGAAACCCTGTTCCCTATATAGTGCACTACTTTGAGGCTCTGGTCAAAACTACTTTGAGGCTCTGTGCCATCTAGGACTCACCCATTATCATTGCCATGCATCAATTATCTCTGCAACATCAGACACCCAACAACTTTTAATAACGAAGCATCGACACTGCAAAGCCCCAATGCAGCGAGCATACGGAATCTTACTGTATATCCACATTATAAAATAAAGCGAGCTCTTTCTTAGCCACTCACTGTATTACAGTATCAATACTCCTTAATGCAAGTACTTCTGCTCAAAGGGAGTACAATGCATGGTTAATGAGCTTAAAGTGCTGCTGATGATAAGGATCTTCATATTCCCCAAGGGTAGGAATTTACTAAGGGTAGGTATTTACTATTGTAGGCCTATTCAGTATGGAAGCATATACAGTGCCTTGCGAAAGTATTCGTGCCCCCTTGAACTTTGCGACCTTTTGCCAAATTTCAGGCTTCAAACATAAAGATATAAAACTGTATTTTTTTGTGAAGAATCAACAACAAGTGGGACACAATCATGAAGTGGAACGACATTTATTGGATATTTCAAACTTTTCTAACAGTTGAAAAACTGAAAAATTGGGCGTGCAAAATTATTCAGCCCCTTTACTTTCAGTGCAGCAAACTCTCTCCAGAAGTTCAGTGAGGATCTCTGAATGATCCAATGTTGACCTAAATGACTAATGATGATAAATACAATCCACCTGTGTGTAATCAAGTCTCCGTATAAATGCACCTGCACTGTAATAGTCTCAGAGGTCTGTTAAAAGCGCAGAGAGCATCATGAAGAACAAGGAACACACCAGGCAGGTCCGAGATACTGTTGTGAAGATGTTTAAAGCCGGATTTGGGTACAAAAAGATTTCCCAAGCTTTAAACATCCCAAGGAGCACTGTGCAAGCGATAATATTGAAATGGAAGGAGTATCAGACCACTGCAAATCTACCAAGACCTGGCCGTCCCTCTAAACTTTCAGCTCATACAAGGAGAAGATTGATCAGAGATGCAGCCAAGAGGCCCATGATCACTCTGGATGAACTGCAGAGATCTACAGCTGAGGTGGGAGACTCTGTCCATAGGACAACAATCAGTCGTATATTGCACATATCTGGCCTTTATGGAAGAGTGGCAAGAAGAAAGCAATTTCTTAAAGATATCCATAAAGTGTCGTTTAAAGTTTGCCACAAGCCACCTGGGAGACACACCAAACATGTGGAAGAAGGTGCTCTGGTCAGATGAAACCAAAATTGAACTTTTTGGCAACAATGCAAAACGTTATGTTTGGCGTAAAAGCAACACAGCTCATCACCCTGAACACAGCATCCCCACTGTCAAACATGGTGGTGGCAGCATCATGGTTTGGGCCTGCTTTTCTTCAGCAGGGACAGGGAAGATGGTTAAAATTGATGGGAAGATGGATGGAGCCAAATACAGGACCATTCTGGAAGAAAACCTGATGGAGTCTGCAAAAGACCTGAGACTGGGACGGAGATTTGTCTTCCAACAAGACAATGATCCAAAACATAAAGCAAAATCTACAATGGAATGGTTCAAAAATAAACATATCCAGGTGTTAGAATGGCCAAGTCAAAGTCCAGACCTGAATCCAATCGAGAATCTGTGGAAAGAACTGAAAACTGCTGTTCACAAATGCTCTCCATCCAACCTCACTGAGCTCGAGCTGTTTTGCAAGGAGGAATGGGAAAAAATGTCAGTCTCTCGATGTGCAAAACTGATAGAGACATACCCCAAGCGACTTACAGCTGTAATCGCAGCAAAAGGTGGCGCTACAAAGTATTAACTTAAGTTAAGGGGTTGAATAATTTTGCACACCCAATTTTTCAGTTTTTGATTTGTTAAAGTTTGAAATATCCAATAAATGTCGTTCCACTTCATGATTGTGTCCCACTTGTTGTTGATTCTTCACAAAAAAAAACTGTTTTATATCTTTATGTTTGAAGCCTGAAATGTGGCAAAAGGTCGCAAAGTTCAAGGGGGCCGAATACTTTCGCAAGGCACTGTAGCTGTCGAAAGCTATCCATCTGTATTTCAGCATGAGAGCATAAACTGAATAAACTGGAAGTTGAAATAACCTAACATTAGCCTCACACCTGCAACTAAATCATATGTCATTTTCTTTAATTAACTTAAATTCGATGTAGTGGACCAGGTACAGTGGGGCAAAAAGTATTTAGTCAGCCACCAATTGTGCAAGTTCTCCCACTTAAAAAGATGATGAAAATTACAGGCCTCTCTCATAGGTACACTTCAACTATGACAGACAAACTGAGAAGAAAAAAAATATAGAGAATCACATTGTAGGATTTTTAATGAATTTATTAGCAAATTATGGTGGAAAATAAGTATTTGGTCAATAACAAAAGTTTATCTCAATACTTTGTTATATACCCTTTGTTAGCAATGACAGAGGTCAAACATTTTCTGTAAGTCTTCACAAGGTTTTCACACACTGTTGCTGGTATTTTGGCCCATTCCTCCATGCAGATCTCCTCTAGAGCAGTGATGTTTTGGGGCTGTTGGTGATCCTAACTGACCTAAAACAGGGAATTCTTACAAGGATTAATTGTCAGGAGTTGTGAAAAATGAGTTTAAATGTATTTGGCTAAGGTGTATGTAAACTTCAACTGTATATACTATATATGGGGGTTTATTTATTAAAAACAGTAAAGGTGGGACAGATTGCCAGAGAAGCAAAGTGGGTTGTATTCGAACTGATGCTGACTTTTTTAGACTAGGCCATACATTCTTTCCAGGGTTCGCGGCACTAACCACACAGGCCACCAAATATTGTGTTATGAGGGAGTTTAAATACATTTATTTGGATTAAATAGAAAACAATTGCTTATACAGTAAGTGTGTGTTGTGACATACTATGACGCAGGTGGTCTTCCCCCAGTATGACGAGATAGACTTGTACCGACACGGCGTTCTCACTAACACGGCAGGTAGCCTAGTGGTTAGAGTGTTGAACTTGTAACCGAAAGGTTGCAAGATTGAATCCCCGAGCTGACAAGGTAAAAATCTGCCGTTCTGCCCCTGAGCAAGGCCGCCATTGAAAATAAAAATAGGTTTTTAACTGACTTGCCTATTTAAAATAAGGGATTATTTGTAGGGAAAGAGGAATATGGAGTACTGGCTGTGTTGATGGCCAGTACTGACAGTTCTGCTCTTAGAGCAGCAGACCTAGTTGATTCAAACTGCTCTTAGAGGAGCAATATGTACTGTGGTTAACACAGTTCTGTTCCAAGAGCAGCAGTGCTCCCTGTTGATTCATGCTGGTACTAGAACAGCAACATTTAGCTGGCTAGTTAGCCAGCAGGCTTAAATTGTTTACTAGCAAGCTAGCTTGGTAACCTAATGCTTAATCTGTTGAGCTTGCTAGCTTGGTACCTAACTAAGGCTGTAACAGTTTAGCCTTAGTTACCAAGCTAGCTAGATAGTTAGCCCAACAGCTAACATTAGCTAGAAAAACACATTTTAGCTAACTAACTAGCTTGCATAACGTTTAGTATTTAATCAATTATTTAGGCTAGATGAAAAAAGGACATTTGTGTGCAAAATTAAAAACTTGCTGGCTATATTCAACTTACCTTGTTTTGCTTTCTTGTTACTCGCTCCCTCAAATGTTTTTGAATCGTGTCACATGACATGTTTACTCTCCCACCTGCTTTCAGTTTGGTATTCCCGCCTCCTCTACATTTTCATTGGTTGCTTCAAATCAAATCAAAGTTTATTTGTCACGTGCATCGAATACAACAGGTGTAGGTAGACCTTACAGTGAAATGCTTACTTACAGGCTCTAACCAATAGTGCAAAAAAAGTATTAGGTGAACAATAGGTAGGTAAAGAAATAAAACAACAATAAAAAGACAGGCTATTACCAGTAGCGAGGCTATAAAAGTAGTGAGGCTACATACAGACACCGGTTAGTCAGGCTGATTGAGGTAGCATGTACATGTAGATGGTTAAAGTGACTATGCATATATGATGAACAGAGAGTAGCAGTAGCATTAAAGAGGGATTGGCGGGTGGTGGGTGGGACACAAGGCAGATAGCCGGTTAGCCATTTGATTACATATTCAGGAGTCTTATGACTTGGGAGTAAAAAACTGTTGAGAAGCATTTTTGTCCTAGACTTGGCACTCCGGGTACTGCTTTCCATGCGATAGTAGAGAGAACTGTCTATGACGGGGATGGCTGGGGTCTTGGACAATTGTTAGGGCCTTCCTCTGACACCGCCTGGTGGAGAGGTCCTGGATGGCAGGCAGCTTAGCCCCAGTGATGTACTGGGCCGTTCGCACTACCCTCAGTAGTACCTTGCGGTCAGAGGCAGAACAATTGCCGTACCAGGCAGTGATGCAACAAGTCAGGAACTCTCGATGTTGCAGCTGTAGAACCTTTTGAGGATCTCAGGACCCATGCCAAATCTTTTTAGTTTCCTGATGGTGAATAGGCTTTGTCATGCCCTCTTCACGACTGTCTTGGTGTGTTTGTTGTTGATGTGGACACCAAGGAACTTGAAGCTCTCCACCTGCTCCACTACAGCCCAGTCGATGAGAATTGGGGCGTGCTAGGGCCTCCTTTTCCTGCAGTCCACAATCATCTCCTTAGTCTTGGTTACGTTGAGGGATATGTTGTTATTCTGGCATCACCCGGCCAGGTCTCTGACCTCCTCCCTATAGGCTGTCTCGTCGTTGTCGGTGATCAGGCCTACCACTGTTGTGTTGTGTGCAAACTTAATGATGGTGTTGGAGGTGTGCCTGGCCATGCAGTCATGGGTGAACAGGTAGTACAGGAGGGGACTGAGCACGCACCCCTGAGGGGCTCCAGTGTTGAGGATCAGTGTGGCAGATGTGTTGCTACCTACCCTCACCACCTGGGGGCGGCCCGTCAGGAAGTCCAGGATCCAGTTGCAGAGGGAGGTGTTTAGTACCAGGATCTTTAGCTTAGTGATGAGCTTTGAGGGTAATATGGTGTTGAACGCTGAGCTGTAGTCAATGAATAGCATTCTCACATAAGTGTTCCAATCATAATCCTTTCTGCTTTGAGAACATGCTTGAATAAGTAAAACACCCATGAGCCAGGGAAACCAAAAAAATCATGGGAAACTAAAACATTATGTTCCCAAAACTTCCAAGGAACCAAATGTGCTAGCTGGGATAGGCTCCAATAACAATGTTGACATCAGGATTATAAATGATGGTCCTCACAAACGGTACATACCCGAAACCTGGTAGTCAGTTGGAAAGGCCTCCTGCAGTAGCCTTGGCATGCAGGTGATCCAAGGTGCCAAGGCAGAGCTCCCTGAGTTTAGTCTGCGGACAGCCTGGCGTGTCCATGGCCCGGTGCCTAGAACCCTGCTTTGAGTCATTGAGGTTAACACTTGTCTATCGCTTCCTGGGGGCCACGCTTTCCTTTCAGTACCACCAGAATAAACCATCTCCACCTCCTCCTTGAGGAACGGAAATGTCTAGGAGCAACAATGAATCAGCTGCAAAGTGATAGGTCACACAAGCTGGCAGAACAAGGCCGCTGAGTGCTGAAGAGCATAAAATTAATCTGTCCTCGGTTTCCCACGTCAAAACTGTTATATCGGGAGCTTCATGAAATTGGTTTCCATGGCCGATCAACAGCACCTAAGCCTAAGATCACCATGTGTAAAAGTTTAGCTTCTGTCCCTCTCCTCGCCCCAACCTGGGCTCGAACCAGGGACCCTCGGCACACACCAACAACGGACACCCACGAAGCATCTTGCCAGAAAAGCCGTGGCCCTTGTAGAGCAAGGGGAACGACTACTTCAAGGCCTCAGAGCGAGTGATGTCACAGATTGAAACACTATTAGCGTGCACCACCGCTAACTAGATAGCCATTTCACATCAGTTACACTCACCCCCCTTTTCCACAGCAAACAGTGATCTGGTTCAACTGCATCAATGTAACAGTATAACTTCTGTCCCTCTCCTCTCCCCTACTTGGTCTCGAACCAGGAACCCTTTGCACACATGAACCCTCGAAGCATCGTTACCCATCTCTCCACAAAAGCCGCTGCCCTTGCAGAGCAAGGGGAACAACTACTTCAGGTCTCAGAGTGAGTCACGTCACCCGATTGAAACGCTATTAGCGCACACCACCGCTAACAATCAATAGGTAACTTTTTCAAGATTACTTGTGTTCATGGAAGAACGCTAGAACGCTAGAAATAGAATTAGCCTGCTAGTACCACTAACAGTAGAGCTCTAAAGTAGTGATTGTCTGCAGAATACCCTCCATTAGAGTGATGGTTCTATAGGTCTGCATCATTACTCAGGCAGGAGGTTGACACACATAAATAAGAAAGGAAGTAACAAAATTGGATACTTAAAGGTAATCTTCCAGAATTAGTAAAACAACAACTCATGGTCAACACGGGCCATTAGAGTTCCCCCTAGCCCCTAAAACCAAAAGAAACAATACCTTTAACTGAACAGTAAAGTGTTCCGGTAGCAACAGAAACTCATTAGACTCTTTAGAATGGTCCTCATTTGAAACCCTTGCTGTTTCACAGATTTTTGTTTCTTTTGATTAAGACAGACAATCCTACGCAGATGTGGCTAACACCAGAAATACACCTAGCACATTTGGGGTGATGAAACAACGGAGCCCCCTTCATTGTCAATGAAGGGAAGCGAAGTGGGCGGGGATTGTTTGGGCGAAATGAGCATGGGCGAGGGCGCGTGAACAGGGCGGGACCAAAGTTGGGGAAAGCTGAACTTTAAGCAAATACTCCGCAACATTGTGCTGCTATTGACCAATGGAAGCTCACTATACTTTCCAGACTCTACTGGATTGGCAGTTGATACCTAACACAATTTAGCCTGCTAGCACCAACACTAGGGTAATGCAAGCTTGGCTATCCGAATGAATGTATGCGGTAAAATTATCTTGGCCGTAACGCTGTAGGAGTCATTTTCGCCTACGTCTGTGGTTGTTGTGTTGTGCAGGTGTTACGGAGGTAAGAACGTGCCATAAATTCAACCCACAGCTTGCATGAAATATCGCGGATTTGGCTCAACCCTTTGGAACGTTGTCATGTGTGTTGCCAAGCAGACAACCACATACAGATAATTGAGCAGTGAATTTCAAACACAGATTCAACCACAAAGACTCAGGAGGGTTTCCAATGGTTTGAAAAGAAAGGCACCTATTAGTAGATGGGTAAAAAAAAGCTGACATTGAATATCCCTTTTCGCATGGCGCAGTTATTAATTAGACTTTGGATGGTGTATCAATACACCCAGCCACTAAAAAAGATACAGGCATCCTTCTTAACATCATGAGGCCATTGAAGACTTTAAAACAGTTGCAGAGTTTAATGGCTGTGATAGAAGATAACTGAGAATGGATCAACAACATTGTAGTTACTCCACAATACTAATATAAATGTCAGAGTGAAAAGAAGGAAGCTTGCACAGAATACAAATATTCCAAAACATGCATTCTGTTTGCAATAAGGCAATAAAGTAATACTGCAATAAATGCAGCAAAGAAATGTACTTTTTGTCCTGAATACAAAGCATTATGTTTGGGGGAAATCTAAAACTGAATACCACTCTTCATATTTTTCATGAATACATTTTATTTTTAAATAGTTTTTCTTCCACTTTGACATTACAGCGTATTTTGTGTAGATCATTGACCAAAAAAAAAAGACAATTACATCCATTTTAATCCCACTTTGTAAAACAACAAAATTTGGACAGAATTGTAAGTAGCCAAACTACACCAGAGGTGAGGTCCTCAGATATATACTAACACCAACAATGTAATACAGGTTATTTTATCAAAGATGGAGCATGGAATCAAAAACCGATTCCAAAATGAAAATGTATTCTATTTTCCATTATGCAATTCTATAATTCAGTAAGTGTGTCAGTTGTATCAAAATCTCGTTTCAGAACCATTTAGCTTGGTTTACGTTCATTTCACAAGATCACAATACAATCTTTAGCTTTCAGCTTTAACAACTTGCACAATACATAATAATAGGACATTATAATACAAACAAACAGTTTCTCAGTAGGCCTACTTGTAAGGAGTGCGTACCGGCGGCAGAGAAGTCAGGCGCAGGAGAGCAAAGACTGAGTTACAACGGTGCAGTTTAATAATAAAAATCACTGTGAACAAAAACAATATATATATATACAATGGGACAAAAACCCTTCGCTCACCAGAAATAACGTCCACAAACACGTACAATAAACAATTCTGGACAAGGACATGGGGGAAACAGAGGGTTAAATACACATGTAATTATGGAATTGGATCCAGGTGTGTGGGAAGACAAGACAAAACAAATGGTAAATGAAAAGTGGATTGGCGATGGCTAGAAGGCTGACGACACCGACCGCCGCCCAAACAAGGAGCGGGACCGACTTCGATTGAAGTCGTGACAGTACCCCCCCCCCCCACCGCCAATTACGCACGGCTGAAATGCAGTCACTCTCCATCTCCACCCCTGAGGTGGAAATGCGATGCCTTAGGAAGGAGACGGACTACTGGAAGAACAGGCATTTCTCAGCCTTGATGTACAGGTCATGCTCCAACAGGTGACCAATCACCCTGCGCACCAGGGACACATGCTCGGCGCGTGTAGCGGAGTATATCAGAATGTCATCAATATACACCACTACAACCTGCCCGTGCAGGTCCCTGAAAATCTCATCTACAAAGGCTTGGAAGACTGATGGCGCATTCATCACATCGTACTGCGTAACGAGGTACTCATAGTGCCCCGAGGTGGTACTGAAAGCAGTCTTCCACTCGTCTCCCTCCTGGATACGCACCAGGTTGTAAGCTCCTGAGATCTAGTTTGGTGAAGAAGCGCGCCCCATGCATTGACTCAATCGCTGTGGCTATGAGCGGTAGCGGGTAACTATACTTCACAGTGATCTGGTTCAGACCCCGATAGTCAATATATGTGTGCAGACCTCCCTCCTTCTTCTTCACAAAAAATCTACTTGAGGAGGCGGGTGAAGTGGAGGACTGAATGTTCCCCTGACGCAGGGATTCGGAGACATATGTTTCCATAGCCTCCGTCTCCGCCTGTGAGTGGGGATACACGTGACTCCTGGGAAGTGCAGCGTCTACCAGGAGATCTATCACACAATCGCCCCGTCGATGGGGTGGTAATTGAGCCAAATTGGCATATTCAGGGGGAATGCGCACGGTGAAGACCTGGTCTGGACTCTCCACCATAAAAGCACCAACGGAAACCCCTAAACACTTCCCCGATCACACTTGCGAACACCCTGTGAGAGCCCTCTGTGGCCAAGAAACAGTGGGGTATTGACAAACTAACCTGGGTTGGCCTAGCACCACGGGAAACGCAGGAGAGTCAATAAGGAAGAGACTAATTCTCTCCTTGTGACCCCCCCTGCGTCACCATGCCCAGAGGAGCGGTGGCCTCCCTAATCAACCCTGACCCTAATGGTCGACTATCTAAGGCGTAAACGAGGAAGGGCACAGCCACGGGAACAATAGGGATCCCTAAACTATGGGTGAACGATTTATCTATACATTTCCCAGCCGCGCCTGAATCGACGAGCGCCTTATGCTGGGAATGCGGGGAAAACTCAGGGAAAGTGACATACACAAACATTTGTGCAATAGAGGGCTCTGGGTGAGAATGCTACTGGCTCACCTGGGGTGGCGCCAGAGCGCCCTGCCTGCTGCCTCGATACCCAGAGGAACCAACCCGGCACCGACCGGCAGTGTGCCCTCTGCGGCCACAGATGGTGCACGAGCTGGAACCCCCTCCGGTCTCCGTGCGCACCGCCCCTCCCAGCTCCATAGGTATCGGAGAGGGGGTACTGGGGGATGGAACCAACAGACCCCTATCTGAAAGTCTGCGGGTAGCCAGCCGGATAGCCAGCAGGTTATCCAGCCGGATGGACAGGTCCACCAGCTGGTCGAACGTGAGGGTGGTGTCTCTGCAGGCCAGCTCCCAACGGACATCCTCGTGCAGACTGCAGCGATAATGGTCGATCAGGGCCCTGTCGTTCCATCCCGCTCCGGCAGCCAGGGTTCGAAACTCCAGGGCGAACTCCTGGGCGCTCCTCGTCCCCTGCCTCAGATGGAAGAGGCGCTCACCCCAGTACGCACTCCTTACAGAATTCCGGACCAAACTTATGGAGTCAGCAGGAGCAGGTACCCCGGGTATAGGGGTGGAGGAGCGCATCCGGGAGCACACAGCAATGCTCCACCATCTTGGCACCACAGTCTTCGACCACCCGCCCGAGGGTAGAGTGGTGGGTGAACTCCTCAAACTGGTCCAATGCCGCATCTCCCCCTCTCCCCACGGCGTTGGCCCACTCCAGGGATTTCCCGGTGAGGCACGAGACAAGGGCGGAAACCCTCTCACGGCCCAAAAGTAGCCCGGTTGACAGTTGCCAGGTATAAGTTGCCAGGTATAACGGATGCCGCATATTTTGTGTCGTCTTCAGTCCAGCCAGAGTCTGTTGAAGAACTTAAACTTACCAAACCACAGAAGAAGATGAAAATATTGATGGCTTTATGGGATAGCTAGAAACTTGTAAACAATAAATAATTTCTATAATGGAGTGAACATTATTTATAATAAAGGTTACATGGTCCCTGCAGCAAAATATATTTGACCTGAACCCTCCCTGAACGCTTGAAAAAAACAAAGACGTGACCCTCCCCTATACCCAAAATAATAATTAAAACAGAGTGGATAGCAGAGAGCATGTTTACCCTCACCTCTTGGACAGACCAGAGCCTTGGATATGCAGTTTTAGAAACTATTCTTCGTACTGTATGACATGGCAATGTGGGAAGTTTGATAGCGCAAAGGGCTGCGGGCCAGAAGGTTGTGGGTTCGCTGAAGAGTAGGGGTGGAAAGTCTCCTTTATAGTAAAAGCATTGCATGAATCTATCATCTCATTAGCAGGTCCGAGAAAAAGTTGCCTTTTATAAAAATGGCATGCAATTCCACATCATTTTACATACAAGATTTTTTTTCTTCATATCACACATATGACCGAAATTACAAGCTAAGAATGGACAGAGAGATAGGCCTATGTGTTCATCTTATCATATTTCTCCAATGCCAAATCAGTGTGTCTGTTTGGAACAAAACTGCCCATTTGCAAAAAAATATGAGATGTGATTAGAAATCTGAATATGGTATTTTCAAAAGTTCTCCACCCCAGACAGAGTAGGCCTACCTTTCCACCCCAGACAGAGTAGGCCTACCGACAGAGAAAAAGTGAAACTCTAACTGCTGGCTATTCTTCTGTGGCTGCCTTAGAGAGAAGGTCAGAAGTGTTTGCCTAAAAGCTGTCTGGGTTTAAACATCTTCTATTGTACAGAAAGTGAATTGCTTAATCAATTGATAGTGACAGAATTAGATTATTTCCCAAGCAAATCTGCCTCTGAATGTCAAAGAAGCGAAACAATGATATCCCCATATGCATCGGAGTAACGTCTTTCCCATTTCCTGGGTATTTTACAGCTTGTTTCTAGCTTAAAGCATTGCCGACCAAAGTGCTGTTATAGATCACTTTCAGTGGTGATTTTAGCATGTAAATCTTGGTGGGGCTAACTCCCCCAATTTTTTTTACTGCATGCCAGCAAAGCCACTACACAACACTAATCAATACATTAGTTGGACTATAACGGTGACAAGCGGTGCCCACAAACTGTTAGGGCCTATATAAAGCTTTTCCCAACAGCGGAGTTCCAACAGCTTACCACTATTACACCTGGCTATCAGCGGAGCCTTGTCTGGCAGAGAAACAATTCATTCAGTCTCATTTTCTGCCTTTAAAAAAACATAGCTGAAATGGCTGATTTTAACAAATGTGGAGTCCCACTGTTTAGAAAAAAAGTTTTATGTGAAACCACACTTTCTGCACATTGATGTTCAAGTAAATGATTTTATATAGTTTAGTATAAGCTTCTGTCTTAATAAATCCTCTGACCCTTTTTTTCCATTTTTACTTGAAATTACATACCCAAATCTAACTGCTTGTAGCTCAGGCCCTGAAGCAAGGATATGCATTTTCTTGGTACCATTTGAAATGAAACACTTTGAAGTTTATGGAAATGTGAAAGGAATGTAGTAGAATATAACACATTAGATCTGGTAAAAGATAATACAAAGAAAAAAAACAACCGTCTTTTTGTCTTTTTTTGTACCATCATCTTTGAAATGCAAGAGAAAGGCCATAATGTATTATTCCAGCCCAGGTGCAATTTAGATACTGGCCACTAGATGACAGCAGTGTATGTGCAAAGTTGTAGTCGGATCCAATGAACCATTTAATTTCTGTTCAAAATGTTGTATCAAGACTGCCCAAATGTGCCTAATTTGTTTATTAATAACTTTTCATGTTCAAAACTGTGCACTCTCCTCAAACAATAGCATGGTATTCTTTCACTGTAATAGCTACTGTAAATTGGACAGTGCAGTTAGATTAACAAGAATCTAAGCTTTCTGCCAATATCAGATATGTCTATGTCCTGGGAAATGTTCTTGTTACCTACAACCTCATGCTAATCGCATTAGCCTACATTAGCTTAACTGTCCCTCAGGGGACCCACCAATCCTGGAGAAGTTTTAAGCAGATTCACTGTTTAAAAAATAATATATATATTGTTGAAGGCAAAAAGGGGAATCATGTTGTAAGAAGTGAACCTTGTATTCCAACTGATTGTAGATTACTAAAGCCAATGGCTTACCACTGTGCCACAGGTTTTCGATGAAAACAGTGGGGAAATAACTTCTGACAGTCAAACGTTTGGAACGTCCTCCTGGACTGGAACTCATGCATGAGATAGGAAGAACTGTGTCTGTCTTTTGACAATGTCTAAGCCTATGTCTAGGTTTTAGCTGTCTCCTCAATAAATGTATCTCATCAACGTGATATGGTCAAACCACGCCAATAGCCATACTGCCACTGCACTGGCTATTTATGTCCTTGTTGTTCATGGCTGTTTCCTTACCCTGTTGAAATCTGTCATGACCACCAGTGAGATAATCACAAAACATATATTTTCTACTACTTCATAGATTTATACAATTATCTATTGTAATGCAAACATTGGAAATGTATACATTTATGTATAACTACATCAAGGTTTAACACACAAGATGTGTCTAATCTTTGTTAAAGTTGATGCAGAGAAAGAGTCTGTATTGATGGGATGTTAATGCTGAGACCTTTACTATGCAGTGCATGGCATCAGGATTAACAACGCCCGCCCGTTTCTTTGTGCGGGATTAATTATTGTAACCTTTGTGTTTGGTGTAGACCAACGTGTTGGTGGTTTATGTTCGTGGAGTTTGCTGGACTGTTTTCGTCCCTCGTGTCTGGGGCATTTGTCTTGAGCACCCAGTGTTTCGTGGGGTGGCCGTGTGTGCATTAAAATAGCACTATATTGAACTCTCTGCTTTCCTGCGCCTGACTTCACACTCCCGACACCCAGAACGTTACATGGACATATCTTTTTTTGTTTCGATTACCATGGTCTTGGGCGACAATGCGTGTAGTCTAATACTGAGTACTATCATAATAATTTCATTAAGTAATAAATTAGGAAAATTGGAAATAGGAAATTGTGCCATAACTTTATCCGCAAAGTTATATTACATTTTGTTACGACTCGAACGATACCTCTCTGTAAATTAGGATACAACAGTGGTGATCTGTCATTCAGGGCAGGTGGGGCAGAGCCTGCCTTGTTTTTTGCATGTTAATTTGGCATTAAAACATATCAGTTTGCAAAGAATGTAAAAAAAAAATACAAATAATCATAATTGAGTTAATAAAGCCGCATACAAACTTGGTATCTTTTTTGCTTTCTTGAGTAAGGCAGCTCTAAAATGCAGGTTTCAGCCTAGCTCTGTGCATTCTGTAGGGGTGGGCCAGCCAGCGGAGAAAATACGAAGCGTAGGGGTTGATAATGTTCTCTAGTTGCACCGTGATTGGCTCATTGTTCCGTCACTCATGGGGACACTACATCACCGCAAAATCTAAGGGTAGAGCTAAAAAAAATCAAGCTCCTTGGGTGCTGCCATAGAGTTACATTATAAGTGTCCATCCAAGAAGACTCAAGATCATTGGCCACAGATACAATTATGTCAAATCACGTTATTTCTACAGTAGCTTTGATTGGACTTTCAAAATATTAGCTAGCAAGCTAGCAGTCATCCTCATGAATCAAGTCGACAATCTAACAGCAAATCCTTAAAAAAAATAATGAAGAGAAATTATAGATAATTTGCTCATCGGCCATTGGACATAAACGTTACACAACAAGTTGGAAATTGCAAATTCAACAATGAGTGGTTTGGAATGAATCGGTGGCTAACTGCAAGCATTGTGAAGCAATCACTAGCCTGCTATTCAGTAGAGTGGGTGTGTAGTCCCAAGTCTGGTTTTAAGGGTCTCTTTTCCAAGCTTAAAAGTGTAAACATTCAACGTTGGCCATTCTGTAAATCCAGCATGACCTCTGCTGCGCTCAAAACACCTGGAAACTCTGAACTGGGAAATCTGACATCAGTGTGTTCAAGACAACTTAGAACTCTGAAAAAAACAAGCTCCGACTGGGAAAATACGTTAATACGGTAATCCAACTCGGAATTGCAAGTCGGGAAATCGGGTATCTTTCTAGATCACTGACGTCATCATGATTCAACCTTGTTTTTTTTCCAGAGTTCCCAGTTGTCGGGAAGGCACCATAAATCCAGAGAATGACAGATTTTGATGACAAAGTTTGATGACAAAATTTGCCCACGTTTTGTATGCTGCTGCATAAATGATGTAATATACCAGGGAGATATGTATAATGTAGCTAAGAAAGTAATACTAAGTGTATGTTGTTTAGTAAGCTGTTAGCTGTTTGCTGTTGGTGGTGCACATATAGCCTATAGCCTGTTCTAGAGAAATGTCATCATTATCAGGAATCAAGATAAGACCCAAGTGCAGACTGTGTGAAGTAACAATGTTTATTGTAACCACAAGGGCAGGCAAATAACAGGTCAAAGCATGCAGGGGTCGATAATTCAGAGTTGGAGCAAAGGTACAGGATGGCAGGCAGGCTCAGGATCAGGCAGAGTGGTCAAGCGGGCGGGTACAGGGTCAGGACAGGGTCAAAAACCAGGAGGACAAGAAAATTAGAGGTTGGGAAAAGACAGGAGCTGACAGGACTAACGCTGGTAAGCTTGACCAACAAGACGAACAGGCACAGATAGACAGAAAACAGAGGTATAAATACCCAGAGGACAAGTGGAGAAGATGGAAATGAGCACAAGAACAGCTGAAACAGATCAGGGTGTGACAATCATTGAATATTGTAAGAGCTTTCATTGTCTGCTTATATGCCCTCTTTATTTCTCCTACGGTTCTGAGATGGTGTACAGGGAGAATACTGTAAGAATGGCCCATGTTCTGAATTCTGTCTCTGTACATTTCAAAAGTGCTGAACAAATGGTTATATTGACTATGTCTGTCCTACCTCGCTCATTAATGTCTTAATCGAAATTACGGATTGCCTCTTATACAGTTGTCGTCCCCTTATGCCAGAGTTTGTACATCTCAATTGTCAGTAGAAACCTTTGTTTAATCAATCATATAAGTCAGCAATATGTTTTTTTAAACAGCAGTAAATTAGGCTGAATGAACTGTTTCGCTGCCAGATAAGGCGCCGCTGATAGCCAGGTGTGGTAAGGTGTTGGGACTCTGCTGTAGAGACAGCTTTACGTAGGCCCGAGCAGTTTGTGGGAACCATTTGTCACCGTTATAGTGCAATTAACATATTGTTTAGTGTTGTGTAGTGGCTTTACTGGCATGCATACAATTATTTTATTTTTTACTCTGCCCCACTAAGATTGACATGCTAAAATTGCCACTGGATACAACGTATATTGAAAGCATGGGGTGCTTCCACACAGGACATTCCAGACACTAGAATCTATGCCAAGTCACATTGAAGCTGTTCTTGCAGCTCAGAGTAGCCTAAAGCACTAATCAGATACTTT
Source organism: Oncorhynchus keta (assembly GCF_023373465.1). Lineage (NCBI taxonomy): Eukaryota > Metazoa > Chordata > Actinopteri > Salmoniformes > Salmonidae > Oncorhynchus > Oncorhynchus keta. The sequence goes on from NC_068447.1 coordinate 34,014,172, forward strand.
ATGTTGGTGTTTCCTTTATTTTGACAGTTCCTGTAGCAGTAGGCTACATGGAGAATGGAACAGCTGGATCGGGGAAGTGGCTCGAGGCGTGCAAAAGGGAACATAAGATTGCGGTTAAAGTTTGGAATTACACAATTTCATGTGTACAATATCTAAAGACCTGTATCACTATATACTGAGAGCTTTGCATTTCTAAAAGGATGTATTTGGGTGTTCTTGGAGCCTTTGTTCATGTTTCTCTGGGGCCCCCTTACTACAAGTGATTTGCTGTTTGGGGTAAGTTTCTCAAAAACATTTGAAATCACAAAGAAAGTGTCTGGACCGTTCTACATGCCATTTAAATACAAAATACAGATTTTGTTGTAAAACAATTACTATTATTTAATGACCTGTTATTCAGTAGAGGAATGGTTTGTCAATGTTCAAAACTACAAATAATTGATGGAATGTTCTCAGTGTCATAGGAGTGTTCTGAGATAGACACCCAAATGGGAACCATTTGCTGGTTTCCCATTTAAAGGGGTAGGTAGGGTTCAGGCTATTCCCTCATTATTGGAAGGATGCACTAAACTCAACAATGAAGAGATGGAATCAATATCTGCAATCAGGAAGGTAATGACAAACATAACATGTTAATGAACAAAGATAGGCATGCTCTGGATCACCCTGGGGGAGTACAGAGGTTCCAATCATTATAGATGTGGCAGAGTGTGAGAAGGCATGGAGACATGTTGAATTGTCTGATAACATGTTTTTATCCTGGTTTATAATTATATTTTTATTATCCCTGATTAAGCCATTTTTGTATTCCAATACACAACCAAACTGAGTAACCTAGCAAGGATGTAATTTTACGCATTGAAAGTAACTTCAGACTTTATGAACAGAATAGCAGTTGTTGACAAAACGAGGCACTAGTCGGCGCCGTCAACCTTCAGAATGATTATAATGCAATTCATTGACTGGCCAGTCACAGAAGAAATTCCCACCGCACCCACCTCTATGTTTCCACAACAAGCCAAAGTAGCCACAAATGTTTCTCCAGCCATTTGCTCTCTGTTCTCTTCTGTAATTTGTCATGGACAATTATTTTCTTCAGGTTTGCCGATTCAAAAGTTCTATTAAGGCCAATAGGCCATCATGAACTTTACACCAGACACCACAAAGCGTCAACATGTCCACAGGTCCACATTTACCAATATACATATAGTTTTGCTTTATATTGGATGATTTGGTAGGGTTTGGATCGCCCAGAAGCGAGCTGTGTTTCACTGCCGCCCCCATAGAACCTGCTTAACTCAAATGATGAAGCGCTTGATATAGTTGAATTTGGATAAAAGCGAGTGCGCTTCAATGCAACACCTATTATGCCCCATAAGAGTTAGAAGAGAATGGCCAGTGTAATGTAAGGTCATTAGCCTACTATCAACCTGAAAACCAAAACACTCCGATATGTTGTTCCCCATCATAGCTTCCAGGGAGGAGAAAAATAGGGACAGGAGAAATTGTGCCTATTATGAAAGAACTCCGTTGAAACAATGCATATGACAAAATCGGTCTATTTATTTTGTTGTGATCTCGAACTGACTCCCAAGTTTGGCTAAACACCTGAGGCCGTATTTCTATAGGCTATATCTTCTTTCGTGTACTTTAAGGTAAGGTTAGACAAAAGTGTGTAAAAAGAGCAGAGAATAATCGTGGGTATTTTGTTTTTTATCACTATCTTCTGACATACATTTATAATTCGTTTGTCTGTCGCCCCTATTGATATTTTCAAACCGCTTATTTGCACCGAAACATTGATTTGTTTAAAAGGCAACTGATTTTGATGTAATATTTCTTGCATCGATTTTGCGCAACCCCTCTACCCAGCATGCTGGAATGGACTATTATCAGTCACTCTCATTGCCAGAATTGCACGATAAAGCTCAGTATTCGGATGGATTGGTAAGACGTTAAATACGAATTTCCTGCAGTGTAGGAGGGGGTGGCTTTGTAAGCTACAGTCACATAAAGTAGAAAATAACCAGCGCAGGAACCCTTTCAGCACCCCTCGCAAATGGACAGCGGTTTCAGCACGCAGAGTCATTGGGCAGTTTGAGAAGTGAAGTGACAGGATTTGTTAGGAGTCTCGAGACCAGTGGGATTTGGACTACCGAGCCATCAAGACAGGTCCTGGAGGTTCTATTCTCGTAATTCTTCGGCACTGCTATTGTATCCCCCACTACAGGACTAAACATATGCCTTTGTATCCTTACACCTGTTTTTCTTAAACTCGGGTTCGAACCAAAGAGCAGTTATCTGGAAAGAATCCGTATTTCTGCACATTCTGAAAGACACAGTCGTTGAAAATATACATTTAGAGTGGACGGTATCAATTCAACTTCTTCACAAACGAATTTTTCTGAAATAAAATCCAGTGGGTTTCTTTCAAAGGTAAGAGTTAATTTTCTCTCAGCTCATTGAAAAGAATCATGTGGCGGGCTACATGTGATTATTTAATAGAATGATACTTCTCCAATACATATACATTATGCATCTTTATCATTGTTGATATGATTTTTTTGTCTCCAAGTTTAGCTCAAATGTTTCTTCTTGAAGGTTGTAGAATCGCTGCATTTTGTTGTAGATCTGCATCCTTTGAGTCAGGGATGGGCAACTTCGATGGGGGTGGGGGCCACAAAAAATCTGAACTCATCATGAGGGACCGTAATGGCTCGAGTGGCTTGTGGGTCTGCATAACCACATCCATACCCACACGTGCAGTCAGAGACCCGGCCCTAGCCTTTTGGGGGCCCTAAGAAAATTGAGCAATTATCTAAATCATTTCATGTAATTCTATTCATTTTGCCATGGGTGGTAAGAAACGTTTGCCGTTTTTAATATGATATCAGAGTGAGTGTGACTACCAAAATCAATGGAGGCCCCCGGTCGGTAATTAATGTGACTGACATGACAAGAGAGAAACTGTTGATGCACAACCAAATTTCTAAATTGCACCTTGTGTATTCTACTATTCTAACTCTCAACTGTAAGGTGAAAACCTCGACAGCTTGGAACCTCAGGCCTACAAAATGGGGGCCACGGGCTGTCAGTTGCCCATCCCTGCTTTAGATGACTGCAAAAATTGGGGAAAGATTACTCTTTTGTTGTCCTGATATCAGATGCATCATGATATCTGATTTTATAAAACATACTGGCAATCTTGCACACTCAAGTCCAAAGTGAGAGTGCAGTCAAAGCAGGCTATGTAAAAAGTTATTTGATGCACCTTGACATCAAGTGGGCTGAATCCAGAGTGTGTATTTGCTTGTCTGTCAATATGTTTGAGGGATATTCACTCGTTTCATTTCAGCGTGTGTGTGTGCACGGTTCAGACTGTGTGTGAGTGTGCGCGCGTGCAAATCTGCTGCACTAGCTCTTGCATGCACTCATGTAGTCCAAATACATTTATCCCTTTCCCATTTTTTGGTTTGTCGCCTAACCAGATACTCAACAGATGTATCACCTCCAAGGACTCTAAAGCCCAATGGGCTCGAGCTGTAATAGGCTAACATTCTTCGTTACTGTGTACACAATACAATGAGGCCCTTCATCAGCTGTGTCAAAGCAAGCCCCCCTCGCAAGCCCCCCTCGCAAGCCCCCCTCTGTTTTTCCCGCTCTATTTAACTGCCATTCAGATGAGAATAGATAATGGGATGTAATCAATTGAAAAGCAGCAGGTATGAGTCAGAATGAAAATTAATTAATTAAATTAAGATTATATTCAAGTGAGATTCTTGCATTGGGTTAAGATTTTAATGTTGAATATTGGATTTAATTAAACTCCAAGATGTGTTGGAATACATTGAAAATCACTATCACAAGGAGGGAAAATTCATATAATGGGATATGTTTGTGTGGCTACCATATTTTCAATAATTCCACATTCTGGTGTTATTTTCTCTTCCTTTCAAGTGCTAATGCAAGGATGCTATATACTATATACAATATGTGTTTAGGAAGGTGTCTGTCAAGGATTGTCAGGTCCAATCAGTTTTCAGCATTTTATTGAGAGAGGGCAGAGAAAGATGGGAGAGAGAGTTTGTATGGATTTCTTTGTGCACTTTGTTTTTAAAAAACCTTTTCTAGGCTGCTTTTCCTTGACAAGAAAAACACAAAACAAACAACCTAACATTCACATAAATACACAGATGTTCCCACCATATCCAATGTTATTTCTCATACTTGTAAGACTCTACGGCATATGACCTCAAACTGTGCTTTGCTCTTTTTTTGTCGGTAGCCATGTTCTTCTCGATATTTATATAATAAAGCATTTGATTCTTCCATTCCCTTAACGTTGAGTATAATTTGACTTGCAGTATTTAAGTAATAGCCTCCTCAGTATAAGTGATGAAAATAATATTGGCCAACCCATTGCGTATCACACCGCACCCCCATATGTCTAGTAATATGCAGTAGCGGTGCGTAGGTATAATTACCGGGGAAGCCAAGCCAGGGAAAAAAAGCCATATTACAACCTATGTGTTGTGTAAATTGCATTATTTGCTCTATAATCTGTAGATTCATATGCCTTGCCTTTGTGATATATAGGCCTAAGGCCGAGACAATAAGAAGAATAAATTCAACCACACCTTTGTTTCATCACAATTCCGGGGAACAAAATCTGTCCGGTGGAGTCCACAAAACATATTGCATGTAACAGACAGTTACATGACCTACATCATGGTCAATCAAGTTAATGTTTCAGACATTTTCGGTCTACCAAACAAGTATTGATTTAGAACCACGGAGAGTTACCGCAAGTCGCAAAGAAAACAGGCGCTGCCTCCACTATTCCAGCACCATTTCAACTTCAACATTTCAACATCATCTGATCACCTATCAAAAAACGATTTAGTCCTATCAACGTACGCTAATACGCTAACATGATGTGGCCGTCCATGTTACTGATTTCTGTGTGTGCGTGCTAGTAGTAAAAACATGTTGACTCACCCTACTTGTAGAGAAACGGCAATGCCATCCTCCTCTTTTATGTTACCTATACAGTCTATCACTCTGTCAAACAGTACACTCGTTTAGGTTTTGTTGTCCTTCTCTACTTGGCTAAAATGCTTGCCTGCTAGCCTAACTTCCTTTGATGGGTAACGCTGTGCCAGGCCAGCCAGTTAACATTAGCCTACTACATCTAGCTACATGTTGAACTTCCATCCTCTCAGGCCATTGACACAGTGTATGCATTTATGGTTGGATCATAATTGCCGTTATGATCATTGGCCAGTACGGAGAATTAGGTAAAACCACAAGTCCAAATCCCTATCTCAATCCATAGCTAATTTAGGAAAGGGGTGATTTTAGCCAGCTAGCTTGCCACCAGAGGACAACAACACAACAAGATTAGAACAATGTTTTTTCTGATGTGATTGGTGTGAAGCCAAATCCAAACGGTCTTCCCTTGACACTTTTTTTGGTGCGCCAGGTCCATTCACAGCTGAGCTCACTCAGTTTAGCTCAACGCTGATTGGCTATTATTTTATTTTTTTAATTATCAAGGGAGGCCAAATGCTTGCTGGCTTCCCCTTGCATTCAATGCTACAGGTGGCAACAATGTCATACTATTTCTGACCAGACAGCATCACATAGATGGACTACACATACTGAGACAAAGGGCCGCTGTTTTGTTCATTCGCTCGGATGCTTTTCCGGAGATACATTCAGCCTTGGAAATTTATGAAACACAGAGAGACTAAAACAATGTTTATTTATTTATGTTTTGGGGGAAGCCTGGCTTCCCTTGGAATCCATGAATACACGCCACTGGAAATATGCCGATAGACGGATTCATAGTAAACTTACATTGTAAAACTTCTGACAGCCAGCTTTCTATCTCTGCCTGTAACGTTTGGACATTATAGCACTCCCAGAAGGCATGAATTATTGAGTCATTGTTAGTTTTACACTTAAGACATGACTCTGCTGTTGTGCTATAGAATTTGTGAATTTTGTCTTGTGTAATAAATTCTATACATTTGTTTATACTGGATTAAGCATAGATTTCCGTTAACTGTCATTTAATTCATTATATTCCAACACTCCCTCTATCTTGTGCCAAAATCAGTTCCAATAGTTTATATTTATTTCCAAGAGATTGTCAGTTAGATAGGCTCTCTGCAAGGTTTTGTGTATCTTACCTATCATATGAATATCTTTTTCTGACTCAAATGGGATTCCCTCAACATTGCTCTGATGTCCAAAAGCTTTCAGATCGTAATTTCACGAGAGAAATGTATTGTGAGAGAGGGAGAGATAGAGAGATAATCAAAATGGATGCACTACAACCTCACTCTCCCCACACTACCTTGCCTAAACATATTTATTGTATTTAATGGGATAAATATTTGATATCTGTTTGGGTTGAGATCAGTTCCATGATTAATTCAGTCAATTTAGGGGATTCATTTCAATTCTATTGGGATTTTTAATGAACAATATCTGAGTTTCACTCTCAATTCATTTCCCGAGCTGACAGAGTTCAAACAGAATGTAGACCCCCCCCTCCCTCCCCTACAAGACACCTGTCGCGCCTCTTACTTCAGAGGTTACAAATAGAGTACACAATGTCAAGGATCTCAACGGGCTGCTGCTCAGAATCCATCTTCAGGGTCATTGCGTGTTACTGGATCATGCTTAGACTTAAAGAGACAAAACCGCATATTGAGGGAGCAGACAATCAGATCATCATATGCCATTTTGTCCTCTCAAGTCTAAATATTTGGAAGTTTCTTTAGTTTTGAGTTTTCGAATGACTCCATGTTCATGGAGTGTCCAGTCCACATTCTGGTTCATCTCCTCTGCTGCTCCTCCTGGCTATGACCATCTGTTCATCAGGGGGCCTGATGTCTGCCGAGTTTTGATCACAGTCTGATGATCATATTAGCACCAAAACAACATGCCCCTAAAACCAGATCAAAATGCTGCCCGTCTCTAAACAAGCTTAAAATATTTTCCTAAAAGCAGATTTTTTTTCCTAATGTAGGCCTAGAGCAATTGGTATTTTTCTGCCTTTGGTTTGTGTCCAACTTTTACAGTCCACATGACACTGTAGTGCCATTCATCCAATACGAACAAAAATGGAAGTGAAGTGGCTCTTCTAATAAATTTACGTAAGAGGTTTGGATAATGATTTTGCATTAAAATGTTAGGTTAGAAGTGAATCATGGTGCAAGAAACCTGTGGAGTATGCCAGTACTATTAAGTGCTGGTCTTGTAGTTCCTGTTGTGCTCACCCACTGTTATAATGGACCTATCAGACTGGCTTTGGTAGATTCTCAAATGGGTCATTCATTTCCAGTAGGAGCTCACAATGGGGGCGTGGTGCTCGATGGCACAACCATATGCTGTTGCATACATGTGAAAAGTTAAGATGGTTTTACACCTTCTTAATTTGACACCATCTTAATTTGAGTCAGATCCAGGCTGTATGAGAACCGGCTGTGATTGGGAGTCCCATAGGGCGGTGCACAAATGGCCTAGCGTCGTCCGGGTTTGGCCGGTGTAGGTCGTCATTGTAAATAAGAATTTATTTACAATGTGTGATGGCCCCTACTACTGTCGGTGTTTGTTTGTGTGCGCACCTGCATGTCTCTACACTAACAAACAGTGTCCAAAATCTGTCTTGGCTTCTACTTACTAAAATGAAATATGGTGTACTAATAGTACTACCATAAAAACGACAAATAAAGGCAACAAATATCAACATAATACTCATCCATACTGAGGAGTCATCTAATGTGCAACGAATGGCGGGGATATTCTGATTATCAGCTGTTGTCAAACATGTGAGTGTGAAAAGACGACTCTGAAAAGACGACTCTACTTGATGAAAAGCCCAAATGAGTTTGACATCCTGGAATCAAAAGCAAACAGATTTTTGTAATTTCACATACCATAAAACCTATTTATGAATACCCAAAAAGCCAACTATTTAGAGCGCCAGTGTGGGTATTCAGAATGGCCAGTGTCTACTCTAGTCTGATCACACAAGTGCATGAGATCTGAAATGTGCCCACAGTTTGATCCACTTCATTAGAGGCTGGCTGACACTGATCAGAGATGACATCTGTTCACACTGTGGCTAATTTCTGAGATTTACGACATAAACAACGGACTGAACAATCTATTCATTCCGGTATGGCGGTACCGCTTCCCCTCTCTCAACTCCTGAGGGGGCACCTCATCTCACAACGCGAAGCATTCGTCATTGTTTTAGGGGGGGTATGTCATAACTCACGGTTGTTACTCCTCTGAGCACAGTGGCTTGACTGCTCAGCCCCACTGAGTAAGTGTTCATGTGTGTGTGCCTCTTCAGTGCTCCCATGCATGCAAACACTCATACAAACAGGATTAGGGCATAGATATATAAAGGGAGAGCGGCTCTCTCAAATCAATTTCCTCCATGACACACAAGCAAGCAGACATCTTGAGAGATAATAGGCTGATAGATCTCTCACACCCCAAGACCTGATAATGTATTATTTAGACAAATGCACAAAATGCATTGATTTAAGCTATTTATTTACCTGATTACCCTATTATAGGGTTCATCAAAGTCACCCACTTTTTGCTTGCAAATATCAATTCCAGAGAAGCTGCTATGCTCTCAGAATGTTGTATTTCTTCCCTGTTCATCCTATCTGCAGTGGCCAGTCAGAGTTACATATGTAGGATCTTAATTTGAGCCAGTTTGCTACAGCAACAGGAAATGTGAATTATTATATGGATTATAATTAATGGACATTGTTTTGTGGTGTTTGATAAATGTTTTATTAGAGCAAATCAAGTCTGACATTTTAAAGTGGAAATTACAAACTTTAGAAGACTTTTTAAACCTTGGGTACATTACACGTTTGCATTTCCTGCTGTGCAGGAATATTCTCAGAAAGAAAAGATTGATCAAATTAAGATCCTACATCTGTGGGCCTGATGAATCATATCTCACACTGCCAGGGTCTGTCTGTACCCTACAGAGAGGCATCAAACCCAGCCACAGCCCCACCAGATTAGGCCTTGTTCTTCTCACCAGAGTCCTGGAGGACTCCCTCCCTCATATACAGATGCTGCCACAGGCAGGCTGGGAACAGCCCCTATCATCCTGGCGTTAACAATCAACCAGTTCTTGCTGCTCCCACTGGCCTGATATCCTTTCATATGTCACAGCAGTGGCAGCCTTCATCAACACATGGGAACATGGAAGAAATTAACTGTTATTTTTGCCTTCATGTCAGCGTTGATGCTCTATTGCCTCAAGGTTTTACATGGAATATATTGTTGGCTTTAATTGTGTGGTTTAATGCTAGAGTGCTTCAAAGCCTTTGGTCCTAGACCATTTTAATATCACTTAGCTGTTGCAGTGGCCATACAAGTCCACGTTAGCCACTAAGGTCTTAGTCTGGACTGTCCATCCGCTGCACTTTAAACATTTATAGATCCACTGTTCACATCAACTTTTCTCAATAGCCTGGTGGTACCTTATAGAGAGATGAATGCAGAAGGCAGCAGAGACATATACTGTAGGTTTCACTGTCAGCACACACTGGTCATGATTTATTGCTTCGCTATGCTCTCCTTGTTTTCCCCAAACTCTACAATTGAACGTGAACTAGGCAAGAGGAAGCTAGGGACAAGGGAGAGTAGAAATAGCATCAGTTCCTGTAGGGATGCGTTAGCTAACTTATAGGCTGGCTGTCTTTTCTCTTTTCCTCCTGATCAAGAGTGCAAATCCTCGTTAATTATCTGGCGTGATTAAGGTACTGTAAGTACAAGAAAATAACTTAGTGTGTGTGGCATTAATGAGACCATACTGTAACCACTTGATTGACGTCGATGCTAAGCTCCTCTTGTTTTAGAGGCTTACTTGCTTCATCAATCTCACACATTTAGGCCTAATAAAAAAAGTATCTTGGTCGATCTGCCTGATCATCGACCATACAGCCCTTTGTATTATCATTATTTCATACTTTACCACTACTGTGCAAACACCATAGTAAATTAGCATGCATTTGCCATTCAGAATAAAATGGGCTACATTGTAATGCACCCTGTGTCTCATAATTAGACTGAAGGGCTACTGTGTGTAGGCTATATCTCATAATGGGGCCTTGATTAATCAGAGAGAGAAGCCTCATCATTGACCATGGCCTTTCTCCTCTTCATTCTCCAGCTAGCGCCACACGTCTTTATTTACACCACTGTGTTATTTACACCACTGATCAGTAATGCAGAGGCCTAGTCAGTGACACAGGATATGTCTGTCTGACACACCCTTCCCTCTTCATTTGGGCTGTTGTCTCACATCCCTCCCTGATCTCTCTGTGGAATTAAATTGTGAGTAGTAACCAAAACACACAGTTTAAAAACAGTCTTGTGTGATCTGACTTCCTGAAGCTTGCTTCAACTCTTCACACTTTGGTGACTGACCCATTCTCTGGCAGGCTTACAATGTATACAGTATGTATCTGTTGTGTGGTGTAATAGTAAACCATTTTAAATGGTGAAATCCAACTGGACCGGTTGTTCACCATGTTTGTTTAACATTCTTCCATAGAGGCGTGCTGCTCTAGTCTACTGGCACCTGGTCTGAGGTCCTCATCATATCTGCTGTACCTGCTCTTTCTTTACACCCATTCTGTAATAGGAGCTCTGTAGACTCCCTAATCAATACTAATGCTATAGCATGAGAGCAGGCTCCAACAGCATCATAACCTGAAACATGACAGCACCATCCACTGCAGCTCTCTTCAAATGCTTCAGGCGGTATATCCCTGAACATCTGATTCATGTCGAGGAAATATTCGTACATGGCTGTGATTGCCTTTAATGCATTAGGTCTGAAAGAGAGCAACCCGGCTCAACGTATTTGACTGGTATGTGACTCACTGACACTGCCCCCGGTTAGTGGGGAATAAAGCAGCCCAAGAGTTAACACACACAGGGAACGTTATTTACACACTGAGGAAGATAAACATGGGGATGTATATGGGGATGATTCTGTGATGGACAGAAACAGAGAGATGGTAATTAGGCTACGCAGGAGATAAATACACTGGCCTGAATAGATATATGTAGAGTAGGATAGAATGGGATATGGGATAGAGCAACAAGGACCATAGCTAATAAATGACCTAACAACCCAACCTGGTCTCAGATCATTTCGTATTATTCTTTACGTGACACTCCATTTAGTATGATATGTTATGTTTCGTATGGTATGTATTAATTTGTGGATGTCCATCACCCATTTCGTATGATATGTTACGAATTACAGTTCATATCATATGTTTTGAATTTGCAAAACATATGATATGTTCCAAATTCTAGCAAGGTGGCTAACGTTAGCTAACTGGCTAATGCATAAATGCTACACTTGTGCTTTTGGGATGCTAGACGTTCGCATTATACACCCACCCAACCAACCACCCTACTTTAACCTGAAGTAGCCATCTGTCTTATGAAACCATACCAAACGTAACATATCATACCAATTTGAGTGTCCCGGATTTACCGTTTAAGTAAGAATAATGGCAAGGACTGTATATTATACAAATAGTACGCTACTGCACAGCAACACAAGAGCAAGGACTCATCATTGCAGACAATAACAATAGTAACATAATAATAACAGTCATGAAGACTACATAGAACACTGCTACTCTAGCACGTACTACAATGATAACAACAGCGACAACTTACTTTGTAATCACGCATCACATGCATGTAGGTCCACCCATGTTCTAACAACGGAAAAAACTAAGTTCAGGCCCGGCTAATACTTATACGATTAAGTGAGCATGCAACAGACCGACTGGAAGGTGCTGGGCTAACTAGGAGAATCTGATCAATCACAGCATGCATGATCAGTGCATGGGCAAAGTGTGGGGTGCATGGGGACAGTCTGATTGGCTGAAGCCACATCTCTCATATGAGGGGGAGAGCTGGACTATGTGGTGCCAACCAGACATAGACAACAACACACCCTGGAAATTAGTCCCACACAGTGCCCTCTGCATGGGGATTCTGTAACACCATGTACATCCCCATGTTCATCTTCGTCAGTGTGTAGATAAAGTTCCCTGTGTGTGTTCATTCTTCGACTGTCTTATTCCCCTCTAACCAGGGGCTGTGTCAGTGGAAATCCAGTAGAATGCGTAGGTAGAGCCTGGTTGCTCTCTTTCAAGGTAATTTAACCACTCTTACCATCCATGTATTTCACTTGTGTTTGCATTCTTAAGATTTGTTGATAGTCCCTCACCAATAATTAGGCTGTTTTGTAATAATTTACATAACAATACAGGGGTATCGCTGCAAGGTAGATGTTTAAAGTATTTAAATGGCAGGGCACCAGCACTTGTGCTGTCTGTGTTTGAGAAAAGACAGCAGACTAGTCTACTGGGACATATATGATTATGAGAATCACATGAATAAAAAGCCTTGGATGCGCCCTTTCAGCCGTGCTGTGTAGGCACTCTAGCATCTAGCCTCTCTTCTCATCTCAGTGTGTTAGGGAGCTGCGCTGCGGCATAGCCAGGCAGGTTCAGGCTCGGTGTTTCAAATGAAAAATCCATCTCTGTCATTAGACTGCCATTTTCACGCTCTATTAAACTTCATACATTCATCGCACTGGTATGCATTATGTGCCATTGACTCCTGCTATCCTGCAGCGTCGTTTCAGTAATGGGGGGTAGGGGATGTGGGTAGAGTGAGGGTTCATCCGATAGTTATTTCACCATGGTACCTTTTTAAAGATTTTCTTCCAGATTATTTCCTGTGTAATTTTCCATCTTGAGGGGTGCCCTGCCATCTGTTTTTTGACAGAAGAGACAGTATTAAGAACAGTATCAAAATACAATCAATTATTGTATTATTATCACATATATTTCTTTGATTGTAGTCAGCTATGATTTCAAAACGCTGTATGAACATACTGTATGAACATACTGTATGAACATACTGTATGAACATACTGTATGAACACTGATTGTTATTGTTTGGACCGTGATTTCTAAGATTCAGGCTACAGTTTGAGGGCCCAGTTTGAAAACATACAGTTCAGTATCACATCCAGGTAGATCATCTGATGCCTCACTGAGAACAAAGGGAAGAAGTGGAGGAAGCTGCAGCACAAACACAGGACTAAATTAAGCTCCAGCTAATTTAATCAGAGAGAAGCTGTGAAACTGCACAGCGTCACAAGGTTATGATCCTCACTGTCTTCACATGGTAAGGCTGAGAAGGGGAATGTGGATTCTTATACAGCAACAGCACAAAGGTTTTCCTCAGGATGGCTAAGTGGAATCCTAACCCTCATGCAAAGTAAAAAGATCAAAGACTTGATTTGAGAGCAGACTCCTTGTTCCAATGCCTCTTATGAAGAAGTTATCTCGCTCCTAATTATGCATGAGCATACCCACTGGTCCTTAGAGTTGTAGATTTCACACAAATGTAGAGTTTAGAGGAAACTTTGTGTACTATCAGTCAGGCATTGATGGAATTATGTGCCCTGAACTAAAAACCACAGTTAATAAACACATAAATAAACCGTGTTTAATCCGGTTAAGCAAGAGTAAACAACATTTAAGAACCAGGCACTTTTCTTTGTCAAATCAAATAAACCCTCAAAACATTTTGTTGTGATGTTAAAATAGTTGCTTTTCAAAAACATTTACCCCAAATGTGCATAGTATGAATGGAAAGACTAATGGAAAGACTAATCGGTGGGCATTAGACAGAACCCAGATGTCCACTGGTAACTATCACATTCATCTTAGAAAACAAATAACTCCACAGAGTGTCTTCAGCACAGTCAATATTTGTAGAGACATGCTCTACTCCTCTATTTCACTGCAAAACATCATAGGCTTGAATAATTTAGGAACATAAAGCATGCATGATATCAATAAAGATTAAACATTAAAAAAAAATACATACCGTGGCTGTGTTGTGCAAATATTTACCATTTTCCGTTAGAAGTACTGAATTATATATGAGATATTCTTATCACAACGAGGGGTATAGTGCTGCCAGAGAGTGGAGGAGTGGCACTCCCAATTTGATTTGAGAATACTGGTAAAACTATTTCTGGAAAATATATTCTGATACATTTGAAATAAAACATGTATTATATTTAATTACCACTACAATTAAATTAATAACTATAAAATAACAAACCAAATAAATTAACAAAAAAATTAAAAACATCTCTCACAGTCAACTGCGTTTATTTTCAGAAAACTTAACATGTGTAAATATTTGTATGAACATAACAAGATTCAACAACTGATATATAAACTGAACAAGTTCCACAGACACGTGACTAACAGAAATTGAATAATGTGTCCTTGAACAAAGGGGGGGGGGGGTCAAAATCAAAAGTAATTGTATCTGGTGTGGCCACCAGCTGCATTAAATACTGCCTTGCATCTCCTTCTCATGGACTGCACCAGATTTGCCAGTTATTGCTGTGAGATGTTACCCCACTCTTCCACCAAGGCACCTGCAAGTTCCTGGACATTTCTGGGGGGAATGGCCCCAGCCCTCTCCCTCCGATCCAACAGGTCCCAGACGTGCTCAATGGGATTTAGATCCGGGCTCTTTGCTGGCCATGGCAGAACACTGACATTGCTGTCTTGCAGGAAATCACGCACAGAACGAGCAGTATGGCTGGCATTATCATGCTGGCTGGAGGGTCATCTCAGGATGAGCCTGCAGGAAGGGTACCACATGAGGGAGGATGAGGTATTCCCTGTAATGGACAGCATTGAGATTACCTGCAATGACAAAAGCTCAGTTCGATGATGCTGTGACACACTGCCCCCGACAGTGGGTTTGTGCCCATAGGTGAAGTTGTTGCTGGTGGTGTCTGGTCAGGACCTGCCTTACAACAGGCCTACAAGACCTCAGGCCAGCCTCTCTCAGCCTATTGCGGACAGTCTGAGCACTGATGGAGGGATTGTGCATTCCTGGTGTAACTCGGGCAGTTGTAATTGCCATCAGCTGTCCGTCTCCCTGTAGCGCTGTCTTATGCATCTCACAGTACGGACAATGCAATTTATTGCCCTGGCCACATCTGCAGTCGTCATGCCTCCTTGCAGCATGCCTAAGGCACGTTCACGCAGATGAGCAGGGACCCTGGGCATCTTTCTTTTGGTGTTTTTCAGAGTCAGTAGAAAGGCCTCTTTAGTGTCCTAAGTTTTCATAACTGTGACCTTAATTGCCTACCATCTGTAAGCTGTTAGTGTCTTAACAACCGTTCCACAGGTGCATGTTCATTAATTGTTTATGGTTCATTGAACAAACATGGGAAACAGTGTTTAAACCCTTTACAATGAAAGTCTGTGAAGTTATTTGGAGTTTTACGAATTATCTTAGAAAGACAGGGTCCTGAAAAAGGGACATTTCTTTTTTTGCTGAGTTTATGTATAGCAGCCTAGAGGTAGGAAAATGGTGGTTTGTTCCGTCTTCTCTGGTGGTGGTGAGAAATGAAGAACTATTAGGCTACCTGTGTGCAGTGCGGGGCCCGTCGGAGTCTTGACCACTTTGGCCAATCAGAACATTGAAAAAATAAATAATTCAGCGTGTGCCAGCCTTGAGGTTACTCATAAAACACGGACCCCTCTTGTGCAGTGAAACACAGATAGATATGTGATCACTTTGTAATGGCGACGCTGTTTTGCGGAGGACATCCAAACCAGAGTTGCCACAGCAAAGCCCAAGGAGCATGACACATAGTAGGTCTGTAATGTTACTGTTACACCAAAACACCTCCTCATTTCTAATGAGATTTTTGGATGGTTAACTGAAGCTGAATAGTCTCCCCCCCAAAATATAATGTGCTAAACTCAACAGAGTGCACCACTAGGCAGGATACATGCTTTGATTGTAACAAAATACAAGAAAGGCTAATAGTTTGTTAACACCATCTGCTCTAATTCTTTCAGATTAAGTAGCCTATGCCTAACTTTGTGTTTGACGGTATTAAAAACATAAATGTTTCTTTAGACAATAACCTATGTGTGGGCATAGGCAGACGTTGCACATGTAGGATGCATTTTTTAAAAGTATATATTCTATAATGATAAGCTATTAAATTGGCTATATCTGTCGGTGCAAACTTTGATTGAGGAATTTATAATGCAATTTCCTTTTTTTTGGGCTCCCTCACCTAATTATTTTTGATTACATCACTGATCACAACAAACTGTTCAGTGCAGTCAATAAAATAAGAAAGTCCCCAGTGTCTTAGGGTTTATTGTGGGATGAATACAGGATTATTAGAGGATTGTGTCAATGTAGCCGAGGTCAGCTACGAGGAGAGCAAAATGGTGTCGAACAACGGCCCTTTACAGTACATTCAGAAAGCATTAAATTGATTTCCCCCCTCATCAATCTACAAACAATACCCCATTAAGACAAAGCTAAAACGTTTTAAAAATGTGTTTTTTTGCAAATGTCTTACAAATAAAAAACTGGAATATCTAATTTACACAAGTATTCAGACGCTTTCTTCAATACTTTGTTGAAGCACCTTTAGCAGAGATTACAGCCTCAAGTCTTTATGGGTATGACACAACAAAATTGGCACACCTGTATTTGGAGAGTTTCTCCAATTATTCTCTGCACATCCTCTCAAACTCTGTCAGGTTGGATGGGGAGCATCGCTGCACAGCTATTTTCAGGTCTTTCCAGAGATGTTCGATTGGGTTCATGTCCAGGCTCTGGAAGGGCCACTCAGTCTGAGGTCCTGAGCACAGGTTTTCATCAAGGATCTCTCTGTACTTTGCTCCGTTCATCTTTCCCTCGATCCTGACTAGTCTCCCAGTCCCTGCCACTGAAAAACATCCCCACAGGATGACGCTGCCACCACCATGCTTCACTGTGGGATGGTGCCAGGTTTCCTCCAGACGTGATGCATGGCATTCAGGCCAGAGAGTTCAATCTTGGTTTCATCAGATCAGAGAATCTTGTTTCTCATGATCTGAGTGTCCTTTACCTGCCTTTTGGCAAACTCCAAGTGGACTGTCATGTGCCTTTTCCAGAGGAGTCGCTTCCGTCTCACCACTCTACCATAAAAGCCTGATTGGTGGAGTGGAGTGCTGCAGCGATTGTTGTCTTTCTGGAAAATTCTCCCATCTCCACATAGAAACTCTGGAGCTCTGTCAGAGTGACCATCAGGTCATTGGTCACCTCCCAGACCAAGGCCCTTTTCTCCTGATTGCTCAGCCAGCTGTAGGAAGAGTCTTGGTGGTTCCAAACTTCTTCCATTTAAGAATGATGGAGGCAACAGGGTCCTTGGGGACCTTCAATGCTGCAGACATTTTTTGGTATACTTCACCAGATCTGTGCCTCGACACAATCCTGTCTCGGAGCTCTACGTACAATTACTTTGACCTCATTGATTGGTTTTTGCTCTGACTTGCACTGTGGAACCTTATTTAGACTTTCCAAATCATGTCCAGTCAATTGAATTTACCACAGGTGGACTCCAATCACGTTGTAGAAACATCTCAATGATGATCAATGGAAACAGGATGCACCTGAGCTCAATTTCGAATCTCATCATGAAGGGTCTGAATACATACAGTATGTAAATAAGCTTTTTCTGTTTTTAGATTGAATCATTTTGCCAAAATGTATAAAAACCTGTTTTCATTTAGTCATTATGGGGTATTGTGTGTAGATTATTAATGAGGATGTGTTATTTATTTAATCCATTTTAGAATAAGGTCATAACATAACAAAATGTAGAAAAAGTCAAGGGGGCTGAATACTTAACGAATGCGCTATACATCAATAGATTATGCTACTCAGTCTCATTATACAACTTACATGCCATTTTAGTAAATGTAGTAAATACCACTGTAGTAATAGAAATGTTGAGAAAGAGGTCATGTTTTGAAGTGGATTCCATAGCTCAGATTTTACTTTGTTTTGTGGTGTGGATTAGCCATTTCTGACATACTGTACATCATGTACTGTATATGTACTGTACCTCATGTACTGTGGATGTACTGTACATCATGTACTGTAGATGTACCATACATTATACTTCCTTACAGTCAAAGTGCCTCAACAGTATTGACTTTTTAGCTAGCCAGCCATCAGCCCTCACTATCCGTGTCTGTAAAGCCATCATATTACGCTCGAACACTGACGAAGCTCTCACCATTGAATCAACCTCTAGAGATCCTGGTGCTTGGCTTTTAGCTGCACCTTGATACAGCTTTAAACCAAACAAAGGCTCAGGAATAAAAGGCTTGTGAGGAACCATATGCACTGTAAATCTCTAATTCTGTTAGTGCTGCTCCGGCTCTCTCTCTCTCTCTCTCTCTCTCTTCACCCCCTTTGTTACACGGCACATGTCTAATTGCCATAAAGCAAGTTGATAGAATGGTAATATAAATGAGAGAGCATGGCCATCTAAGGATCCGTCTTCATTAGGATCTGAGGAGAAAGTTTCTATTAGTTTTCTATCAAGATGGGATGACCGCGTGTATGAAATGACACGTCACAATACAAAGCACCGGTGGCCCAAGAGCTCTGAGCTGGGCCCAATGGAGGATGAAAATCCTTAATCAACGGGAGGGGAGTACCAGTGGCAGGGCACTATGATCTCTCCCCGTGTCACAATCCAGGAGATTATTGCTAGCTTCCTGACACTTCCTCTACAACACTGAGGGGAGGGGAGGAGGGCACCTCTTCTTTTCGCTCCTTTCTTTTTCCTCTTTCATTTCAGACATCTTCTACATTAAGGTCATTTTCTTATTTTCTTATCTGCCGGCGTGATGCACATTTCTTTCTTCATTCAAGGCGAGGACACAGGTGGAGCAGGCCTCCGGAGGGCCACATGCTTAACTGGCCTGTTAGGACAAATTATGATTATAATTAGTCTGTGAGTTTTCTGAGGATCTGAGGATGTTTTAAAACAAATGGGCTCATTTTGCTCCAGTTAAGAGTCATAAGCTAAGACATTAGAAAGAGATGATTCACAAGGAGAAAAAAACACGAATGCATGTTTTTTCCCCCTATGAAATATCCATCTGTTGCTCTTGTTGTTTTCCCCATGCAGCTTGTTTTATTTATTCTATTTGCCACCAGGACATTATTTCACAATTAGCATACAGCTGTCTGTCTGTTGGTCCTTTTCTACCCATGATCAAAAGCCCATTAGTTTGAATAAGTCAGCTGCCATTATCAGAGTGTACAATATAAACACAGGTTTTTGTTCGTATTACTCACCCGGCAGCTAAAAAACGGGGCCTGGAGAGTGAAAAAGATCTTTATCTCTGACCTGATTCTAAGAGTGACCTAAATAATGATCACCCTATTTCTAAACTTTAATGCCTAGCTAAAATATTACAATCCTTGATGAATTCTCAGCTAAGATCTTTCTTATCTTTTAAACGTATTCTAAATGTACATCAGTCAGGTTATAGACCAGGTCATAGCACTATCTCGGCTGCATCCCTAGTTTTAAAGTATGTGCTTAACTGCATGGATAAAAGGCAACCTTGTGCAGCCCTCTTCATTGACCTGTCAAAGGCTTTCAATACTCTTGACCACTTGTTGCTAATTCAGAGGCTTTACTGGTTACAGTACTGATGGTGTTCAAATCAGGTTTCCTGGATATTACGAAAGGTGTCCCACACGGGTTGATTCTGGGTCCTGTACTTTTTACTGTTAACATTAACAATATCGACTTGTCTGTAAAAAAAAATGTAACCTGCACTTGTATGCCAATGATACCGTTTGGTATTCTATTGCCCCCACTGTTGACCAGGCTCTATCTGAACATTGGTGCCTTCATTGTATTACAGAGAAACGCTGTTGACTTGAAATTGGTATTGAATGCAGGTAAAACTAGGTATATGTTGTTCTCTAGAGGGTCATAAAAATAACTCTGATGATTTAAGCATATGCACTTTGGATGGTGCTTACACATATCTGGGCATCTGGATACATGAAAAGCTGTCTTTTAGAAAGCATATTGATGAGTTAGTAAATAAGCTGAAAAATAAATGGGCTACTTCTATAGAAATAGGTCCTGCCTCTCGCTAAATAGCGAAAAGCAGATTACTTAGTCGACGTTCCTATCGGTCCTAGACTATAGCATCACCATCTATGTGAACGCTGCTGCCACTTCATCAAAGCCTTTAGATGCAGTTCATCATAGCGCACTGCGCTTTATTACAGGCAACAGTGGTAGCACTCAGCACTGCAGTCTCTACCAGAAAGTTGGTTGGTTGTCATTGATGTCACGTAGGTTAATACATGGCTATGTTTTAATTTATTAAGCCCTTACCACACCCGGTCTCAGGGATGGTTAGCTCTGGAAGTCCTGTGGTGTCTTCAACATGTTCTTAAATGTGATGTTGTGGTGCCTCTAGGACAATTCAGAATGCTGACTGAGGACCTTATTACTGATGAATGTGTTTGTTTTTTATGACCATGTTCTTCTTTCTACTTGAATTTAGCATTCATATTGATGTGTGTATTTTCTGTAATTTAGGTAATTCAGGGCTCATCTGTATAAGAGACCTTGGTCTCAGTATGACTCCCTGATAAAATAAAGTTTTTATAAAAGAGAGCTTTAGAATTCTAGAAATTCTGAAATTCAACATCTGAAACATTATCATTCAAACCACCTGGTACTGTATATCTGAGAAATATGGCCTGGTCTTCATTATTGCCAACAAGTATTTAGATGAGGATTGCATCAGAGAATGCTGGTGTCAGTTCTACTCCTCCCTCCACCAGCCTCCACTGCATTGCATGTAGACCTATTGCTCTTTGGGTGGGTGGGAGGGATCAAGAGCAGTCCCATCATTTAGGGGGCCATCACCTCAGAATGCAAGTCCAGCACTGTTAGCACAAACACAGTTTGCCCAGCTGTTGTTGATCCATCCAGTGCCAGGGTGCAAGGTTCACCATCGGAGCTCAGTGGGTCCTCTACCATCCCCTCCTTGACGGGGCACAGGCTGATAATTAACATGATTAATGGCACTGGTTCATGGTGGCAGCACTAGCAGTTGAGGTAATTAACAAATGAGTGGGCAAAAACTTCCATCTTGCTTTCAAATGAGAGGGATGCTAATTGTCTAACACAATGTTTAATTTTGGTGTGAACTGATTACCGGGTTCCCATGCAGATGGGTGGGCACCACAGGCATGCCAGTGTGTACCCTCTGTTCACTGTTTGAGAAGATACTGTATGATCCTGCCAAAAGCCTGAGTGAGGGAATAGGACAAACATAGACCCTGTTTCACAGACCAAGAGTGAGGGCCTTAAGCCTGGACTGAAGACTGTTTTAGAGAACCTGAGAACCTGGTTGGGTTATCTCAAGCATAGCATATATAGGCTAAAAGCATGATGTATGATATGAAAATGTTAAAGACAGAGGGAAGAGTGAACTGTGTATTGGCATCTTATGTCTCTCCCAAGCATGTAGTGTCTGGCTTACCAAAAGCTACATTAGTTAGCCTTCATTATTGAGGGGTATCTCCCTGTAGGCTGTTGCAGGACCCATTGCATATTCTAATTGCTGCCAGGGGGTTACGTAATGAGAGCTGCCTTCTGAGGTTGTGCTGAAGTGAAGCGGGGGACCCTGTACTCTTGTCTGATGAAGTGACAAGAAAGAGGGCCCAGGGTTATGAAGAGTGAGCAATGAATTCTACATACTAAGAGTTTCATACCAAGACGATATACAGTTGAAGTCGGAAGTTTACATACGCCTTAGCCAAATATATTTAAACCCAGTTTTTCACAATTCCTGACATTTAATCCAGATAAAACATTGGGCGATTCCCTGATCCACCTCTACGCAGACGACACCATTCTGTATACTTCCGGCCCTTCCTTGGACACTGTGCTATCTAACCTCCAAACAAGCTTCAACGCCATACAACACTCCTTCCGTGGCCTCCAACTGCTCTTAAACGCTAGTAAGACCAAATGCATGCTTTTCAACCGTTCGCTGCCTGCACCCGCACACCCGACTAGCATCACCACCCTGGATGGTTCCGACCTAGAATATGTGGACATCTATAAGTACCTAGGTGTCTGGCTAGACTGTAAACTCTCCTTCCAGACTCATATCAAACATCTCCAATCTAAAATCAAATCTAGAGCCGGCTTTCTATTCCGCAACAAAGCCTCTTTCACTCACGTCGCCAAACTTACCCTAGTAAAACTGACTATCCTACCGATCCTCGACTTCGGCGATGTCATCTACAAAATAGCTTCCAATACTCTACTCAGCAAACTGGATGCAGTTTATCACAGTGCCATCCGTTTTGTTACTAAAGCACCTTATACCACCCACCACTGCGACTTGTATGCTCTAGTCGGCTGGCCCTCGCTACATATTCGTCGCCAGACCCACTGGCTCCAGGTCATCTACAAGTCCATGCTAGGTAAAGCTCCACCTTTTCTCAGTTCACTGGTCACGATGGCAACACTCACCCGTAGCACGCGCTCCAGCAGGTGTATCTCACGTATCATCCCTAAAGCCAACACCTCATTTGGCTGCCTTTCATTCCAGTTCTCTGCTGCCTGTGACTGGAACGAATTGCAAAAATCGCTGAAGTTGGAGACTTTTATCTCCCTCACCAACTTCAAACATCTGCTATCTGAGCAGCTAACCGATCGCTGCAGCTGTACATAGTCTATCGGTAAATAGCCCACCCAATTTACCTACCTCATCCCCATATTGTTTATATTTATTTACTTTTCTGCTCTTTTGCACACCAGTATCTCTACCTGTACAAGACCATCTGATCATTTATCACTCCAGTGTTAATCTGCAAAATTGTAATTATTCGCCTACCTCTTCATGCCTTTTGCACACAATGTATATAGACTCTCTTTTTTTTCTTTTTTTTTCTACTGTGTTATTGACTTGTTAATCAGATTAATAGTATCACATCATCACATTCCCAGTGGGTCAGAAGTTGACATACACTCAATTAGTATTTGGTAGTATAAGCTTTAAATTGTTTAACTTGGGTCAAACGTTTCGGGTAGCCTTCCACAAGCTTCCCACAATAAGTTGGGTGAATTTTGGCCCATTCCTCCTGACAGAGCTAATGTAACTGAGTCAGGTTTGTAGGCCTCCTTGCTCGCACACACTTTTTCAGTTCTGCCCACAAATGTTCTATGGGATTGAGGTTAGGGCTTTGTGATGGCAACTCCAATACCTTGACTTTGTTGTCCTTAAGCCATTTTGCCACAACTGTGGAAGTATGCTTGGGGTAATTGTCCATTTGGAAGACCCATTTGCGACCAAGCTTTAACTTCCTGACTGATGTCTTGAGATGTTGCTTCAATATATCCTCATGATTTTCCTGCCTCAAGTGCACCAGTCCCTCCTGCAGCAAAGCACCCCCACAACATGATGCTGCCACCCCCGTGCTTCATGGTTGGGATGATGTTCTTCGGCTTGCAAGCCTCGCCCTTTTTCCTGACGATGGTTATTATGGTCAAACAGTTCTATTTTTGTTTAATCAGACCAGAGGACATTTCTACAAAAAGTACAATCTTTGTCCCCATATGCAGTTGCAAACCGTAATCTGGCATTTTTTATGGCGATTTTGGAGCAGTGGCTTCTTCCTTGCTGAGTGGCCTTTCAGGTTATGTCGATATAGGACTTGTTTAACTGTGGATATAGATACTTTTGTACCTGTTTCCTGCAGCATCTTCACAAGGTCCTTTTCTGTTATTCTGGGATTGATTTGCACATTTCACACTAAAGTACGTTCATCTCTAGGAGACAGAACGCGTCTCCTTCCTGAGTGGTATGATGGCTGCGTGGTCCCATGGCGTTTATACTTGCGTACTATTGTTTGTACAGATGAACATGGCACCTTCAGGCATTTGGAAATTGCCCCCAAGGATGAACCAGACTTGCGGAGGTCTACATTTTTTTTCTGAGGTCTTGGCTGATTTCTTTTGATTTTCCCATGATGTCAAGCAAAGAGGCACTGAGTTGGAAGGTAGGCATTGAAATACATCCACAGGTACACCTCCAATTGACTCAAATTATGTTAATTAGTTTATCAGAAGCTTCTAAAACCATGACACAATATTCTGGAATTTTCCAAGCTGTTTCAAGGCACAGTCAACACAGTGTATGTAAACTTCTGACCCACTAGAATTGTAATACAGTGAATTATAAGTGAAATAATCAGTCTGTAAATAATTGGTGGAAGAATTACTTGTGTCATGCGCAAAGTAGATGTCCTAACCAACTTGCTAAAACTATAGTTTGTTAGCAAGACATTTGTGGAGTGGTTGAAAAACAAGTTTTAATGACTCCAGCCTAAGTGTATGTTACGCTCGTCGAAATGATCGGACCAAGGTGCAGCGTGGTAGGCGTACATTTTATCTTTATTAAATATGAACACCTAAAAACAACAAAAGGAAAACGAACGTAACGTTCAGTGGGCTACACAGAGCTGTGCAAAAACAACATCCCACAAAACTAAGGTGGCAAAACAGGCTAGACCGCTGTCCCTGATTGAGAACCATACCCGGCAAAACATAGAAATAAAGAACATAGAATTTCCCACCCGAGTCACACTCTGATCAACCAAACATAGAGAATGAAAATATCTCTACGGTCAGAGCGTGACAGTACCACTTTTATTGTTTAAAGAACCTATGAAAGAGATTGGTGTGTTTTTTCACTATCATGGCATGGGATTGTTCAATAGCGGATATTAATAACACTTGATGGTTTCATTTCAGAGACAAAAATAATCATGTTTTGTTGCAAAAGCCTATATTTCGTTTTACACAGTCAGTTGTGTTGAATAACTATACTTTTTATAAAGAACTATAGAAATGATACATTTGTGACTTCCATATAAAAATAAATACATGAATCATCACAGTAATATGAGATCTGTATGTAAAACATTTACATTTTATATTTTAGACATGTATCAGATTTGAGTTCTATGTAGAACTCTTTACACAGAGGGTTCTACATGGAACTCAAAATAGTTCTACCTGGAACCGAAAAGGGTTCTCTATGGGGACAGTCAAATAACCCTTTTGGAACCCTTTTTTTCTCCAGGTAGAGGAGGGGATGGCCAGGAACAGTGTCAGGGCTGTTGGAGCCAAAGCAGCTTGTCTTGTTGCCTCAGCCTGGCTGAACCTTAATGCCCGGAGCGATCCAAAATGGCAGGACAGTCACACCCTGCCTCAACAATAGTCAGACATCTAGCAAACAGGGCAGGATTACTCCTTTTAAAACGTTAATTGGTAGGTAGCACAGTTCTGCTCAGTGGTCTTTGTCTGTGGTGGCACCCTCGGCTGTGCTGAATTACATTGTTTCGAGGTATAATGGAGATGAGTTTACCTCACAGTGGTCAGATTAGCTAAGTGTTTGTACCAGCTGAAAAGGGATGGAAAAAAAGCTAACAT
This sequence comes from Oncorhynchus keta, assembly GCF_023373465.1. Lineage (NCBI taxonomy): Eukaryota > Metazoa > Chordata > Actinopteri > Salmoniformes > Salmonidae > Oncorhynchus > Oncorhynchus keta. The sequence goes on from NC_068447.1 coordinate 34,039,652, forward strand.
ATGAAACTCTTTCTCCTAACCGTATGTTACTTTTTGGCTCTGTCCTCAATGTCTAATTTGCTTTTTAAGAAACAGCAGGTAAAAATCTGTCCCATAGTGTTGTCAGACCTTGAACACGTAGGTGATCTATAACCATATTAACCCTCTGAAGCTTCAGTTATTGGTCATTCCCAGCATTGATATTCTGGACAGTGTTGGAGATGTGCTGGTGGAGGACTCAGTCATCCCACTCTGGCCCTCTCCTCTCCTCCTCTGGTCACTTCTCTACGTCCGACTGAGGTCTTGGTGGGTAAGCAGCAGCTCCCCGCATCAGGAGCTAGATCAGAGCCTAGCTGTGAGCGCCAGGATATATCCTCTGCTTTGAAGCTTGGGGGGCTGTGCAGAGTTCACCCAACTGCCAGTTTAATGAATTGCCATAAAGACACTTAAAGTTGAGAGAGCAAAAGGGACTGTTCTTTCTCATTCTCTTGCTATGCCTCCATCTCTTTCATTCTCTCTGTCCATGTAGTTTCAGGAATTCATTTGTTCTCTCACTGTGTGTTATTGAGAGACTAAAAGAAAGTCACAAAACGTGTGATTTAGCAACTTGAATATGATCTCATGAGATAATGTCTCACAGCCCCAGGGTCTGGAATAGAATAACATATAGAGAAGTGCCATTGCACGAAGACATAAAGAAGACATAAAGGCAACAATCAAGGGAATAGCCTAGCAACAGCCAACGTTTTAGCCAAGTGGATCGATGGATCACCTTCATGTGCAAATCCAATGAAGGCTGTGTGTGTGTGCGTGCATGCGTGTGTGTGTGTGTGTATGTCTGGTATGTCTGACAAATAAACGTGAAGTCCATCTGCGCTCGACCTATTATGTTTTAATAGCTGAAAGGTGAGGTCACAGGACAGACAAGCCGCTAAATTGAATCCAATGCAAAAATGCCATGGTAACAGGAAATTACCATACTGTGTTCCCTAATTAACCACCCTCTACAGAAAGCCCAAATAACAAAAGCCTGACGCACTTCAATGAGTTGTCAGCACGGCGTCTCAGGTAATGAATCACCTTCCCTCTCTGAACAGATGATCTCTTTCTCTCAATTAAATTACATTTCAATGAAATTACAATTTTATTTGAGGGCTTTATTGGCATGGGAAACATATGTTAACATTGCCAAAGCAAGTGAACTAGATAATAAACAAAAGTGAAATAAACAATACAAATTACCAGTAAACATTACACTCACAAATGTTCCAAAAGAATAAAGACATTATAAATGAAATATTATGTGCAAATCGGTAAAGTACAAAAGGGAAGATAAATAAACATAAATACGGGTTGTATTTACAATGGTGTTTATTATTCACTGGTTTCCCTTTTCTTGTGGCAATAGGACACAAATATTGCTGCTGTGATGGCACACTGTGGTATTTCACCCAATGGGAGATATGGGAGTTTATCAAAATTGGTTTTGTTTTCGAATTTGTGTATCTGTGTAATCTGAGGGAAATATGTGTCTCTAATATGGCCATACATTTGGCAGGAGGTTAGGAAGTGCAGCTCAGTTTCCACCTCATTTTGTGGGCAGTGTGAACATAGCCTGTCTTCTCTTGAGAGCCAGGTCTGCCTACGGTGGCCATTCTCAATAGCAAGGCTATGCTCACTGAATCAAATAAAATCAAGGTGTATTTGTCATGTGCGCCGTATTCAACATGAAATGCTTACTTGCCTGGGGCGGCAGGGTAGCCTAGTGGTTAGGGCGTTGGACTAGTAACCGGAAGGTTGCAAGTTCAAACCCCCGAGCTGACAAGGTACAAATCTGTCGTTCTGCCCCTGAACAGGCAGTTCACCCACTGTTCCTAGGCCGTCATTGAAAATAAGAATTTGTTCTTAACTGCCTAGTTAAATAAAGATAAAATAAAAATTACTTACAGGCTCTAACCAATAGTGCAAAAAAGGTGTTAGGTGAACAAAAGGTAAGTAAAGAAATAAAACAACAATAGAAAGACAGGTTATATACAGTAGCGAGGCTATAAAAGTAGCGAGGCTACATACAGACACTGGTTAGTCAGGCTGATTGAGGTAGTATGTACATGTAGATGGTTAAAGTCACTATGCATATATGATGAACAGGGAGTAGCAGTAGCGTAAATGAGGGGTTGACGGGTGGTGGGACACAATGCAGATAGCCCGGTTAGCCAATGTGCGGGAGCACTGGTTGGTCGGCCCAATTGAGGTAGTATGTACATGAATGTATAGTTAAAGTGACTATGCATATATGATAAACAGAGAGTAGCAGCGGGGGGGGGAACACAATCCAAATAGTCCGGGTAGCCATTTGATTACCTGTTCAGGAGTCTTATGGCTTGGGGGGTAAAAACTGTTGAGAAGCCTTTTTGTCCTAGACTTGGCACTCCGGACCCGCTTACCATGCGGTAGTGGAGATAACAGTCTATGACTGGGGTGGTTGGGGTCTTTGACAATTTATAGGGCCTTCCTCTGACACCACCTGGTGTAGAGGTACTGGATGGCAGGCAGCTTATCCCCAGTGATGTACTGGGCCATACGCACTACCCTCTGTAGTGCCTTGCGGTCAGAGGTCGAGCAATTGCCGTACCAGGCAGTGATGGAACCAGTCAGGATGCTCTCGATGTTGCAGCTGTAGGACCATTCTAGTTTGTTGTTGATGTGGACACTAAGGAACTTGAAGCTCTCAACCTGCTCTCAACCTGCTCCACTACAGTTGGTATTACAGTCTCAATCAGGGACTTGTTGAAAATGTCAGTGAAGACACCTGCCAGTTGATCAGCACATGCCCGGAGCACACGTCCTGGTAATCCATCTGGCCCCGCAACCTTGTGTATGTTGACCTATTTATAGGTCTTACTCACGTCGGCTATGGAGAGCGGGATCCCATAGTCGTCCTGAACAGCTGATGCCCTCATACATGCCTCAGTGTTACTTGCCTCGAAGCGAGCAAAGAAGTGATTTAGCTCGTCTGGTGGGCTTGTGTCACTGGGCAGCTCGCAGCTGTGCTTCCCTTTGTAGTCTGTAATAGTTTGCAAGCCCTGCCACATCTGACGAGCGTCAGAGCCGGTGTAGTACGATTCAATCTTAGCCCTGTATTGACGCTTTGCCTGTTTGATGGTTCGTCGTAGGGCATAGCAGGATTTCCGGGTTAGAGACCAGCACCTTGAAAGCGGCAGCTCTACCTTTTGGCTCAGTGCGAATGTTGCCTGTAATCCATGGCTTCGGGTTGGGGTATGATGCACTTATTGATAAAACCAGTGACTGATGTGGTGTCCCTGTGGGGTTCCAGTCGCAAAACAGTCCCGATAGCACATCTATGTTTTTTGATCAAAACCAGTGACTGATGTGGTGTACTGTTTAGGGCCAAATAGCAATGCCATCAGAAGAATCTTTTTGTTTTCTCATGATTTGGTTGGGAACATGTTCCAGTCTGTGATAGCAAAACAGTCCTGTAGGTTAGCATCTGCTAACAAAAAGAAAAAATCCAACCAGGAAGTGGGAAATCTGAGGTTTGTAGTTTTTGAACTCAGACCCTATCAAATACACAGTGGGATATTGGTCATTTTGCACATCCTAAGGCTTCCACTAGATGTCAACAGTCTTTAGAAACTTATTTGATGGTTCTTCTATAAAGGAGGGGGGGATGAGACGGGATTGAGTCAAAGGTCTGCCAGCAACCACAAGCTCAGTCCCGCTCACGTGAAAGGGAGCTGCGTTCCACTTCATTTCTGAAGACAAAGGAATTCTCAGATTGGAACATTATTGAAGATATGTTAAAAACATCCTAAAGATTGATTCCATACATCGTTTGACATGTTTCTTCGGCCTGTAACGGAACCTTTTTGACTTTTCATTTGAAACTAGTGAACGCGCTTCATGAATGTGGATTACTGGACTGAACACGCTAACAAAAGGAGCTATTTTGACATAAATGATGGACATTATCGAACAAAACAAACATTTATTGTTGAACTGGGATTCCTGGGACTGCATTCTGATGAAGATCATCAAAGGTAAGTGAATATTTATAATGCTATTCTGACTAATGTTGACTCCACAACATGGCGGATATATGTATGGGCTCTAAGCGCTGTACTCAGATTATAGCATGGTGTGCTTTTTCGGGTAAAGTTTTTAAAAAATCTGCCACAGCGGTTGTATTAAGGAGCAGTGTATCTATAATTCTGTGCATAATAGTTGTATCTTTTATCAATGTTTATTATGAGTATTTCTGTGAATTGATGTGGCTCTCTGCAAAATCACCGGATGTTTTGGAACTACTGAAAGTAACGCGTCAATGTAAACTCCGATTGTTGCATATAAATATGAACTTTACCGAACAAAATATACATGTATTGTGTAACATGAAGTCCTATGAGTGTCATCTGATGAAGATCATCAAAGGTTAGTGATTCATTTTATCTATATTTCTGCTTTTTGTGACTCCTCTCTTTGGTTGGAAAATGGCTGAATGCTTTCTGTGACTAGTTGCTGACCTAACATAATGACATGTTGTGCTTTCGCCGAAAAGTGTCTTTGAAATCGGACACTGTGGTTGAATTAACGAGAAGTTTATCTTTAAAATGGTGTAAAATACCTCTATGTTTGAGGAAATTAAATTATGGGATTTCTGTTGTTTTGATTTTGGCACCCTACAGTTTCACTGGCTGTTGAGAAGTGGGATGCTCACGTCCCGAACGATCCCGGAGAGGTTTTAAGGGACTCTTCCTCAGGTTCATGGCTTTGTTATGGAAGGTTTGGGAATCACTTCCTTTTATGTGGTTGTTGAATTTAAAGTATCTTTTCTGAATTATGATAATTAGCAGGTGTCAGTCTAATTCTGCTTTGCATGCATTATTTGGTATTTTACATTGTACACAAAGGATGTCACAAAATGTCACATTTTGTGAATTCTTGGTTGGTGAGTGGACCCCAGACCTCACAACCATAAAGGGCAGTGGGTTTTATAACTGATTCAAGTATTTTTAGCCACACCCTAATTGGTATATCGAATTTGATGTTCCTTTGATGGCATAGAAGGCCCTTCTTTCCTTTATTTCACAGCTTATTCACAGCTTTGTGGGAGTTACTTGTGGCACTGATGTTTAGGCCGAGGTATGTATCATTTTGTGTGTGTTCTAGGGCAACGGTGTCTAGATGGAATTTGTATTTGTGGTCCTGGTAACTGGACCTTTTTTGGAGCACCATTATTTTTTTGTCTTACTCAGATTTAGGTCCCAGGTCTGACAGAATCTGTGCAGAAGATCTTGTTAGATATTACTGCATGGTCGGAGCTAGAAGCACAAGCATTTCGCAACACTCACATTAACATCTGCTAACCATGTGTATGTGACAAATAACATTTGATTTGATTTCTGAGGTGCTGCTGTAGGCCCTCCTTGGTTGTGGACAGAAGCACCTAAACATTGGCAAACAGTACACATTTGACTTTAGATTCTAGTAGGGTGAGGCCGGGTGCTGCAGACTGTTCTAGTGCCCTCGCCAATTCGTTGATAAATATGTTGAAAAGGGTGGGACTTAAGCTGTATCCCTGTCTCATTGCATGGCCTTGTGGAAAGAAATTTGTGTTTTTTGCCCATTTGTACTGCACACTTCTTGTTTCTGTACATGGATTTTATAATGTTGTATGTTTTTTCCCCTAACACCACTTTCCACCAATTTGTATAGCAGACCCTCATGCCAAATTGAGTCGAAAGCTTTTTTGAAATTGCATGAGAAGACTTTGCCTTTGTTTTGGTTTGTTTGTCAATTAGGGTGTGCAGGGTGAATACGTGATCTGTCGTACGGTAATTTGGTAAAAAGACGATTTGACATTTGCTCAAAAACAATTTTCACTGAGGAAATGTACAAGTCTGCTGTTAATGATAATGCAGAGGATTTTCCCAAGGTTGCTGTTGACGCATATCCCACGGTAGTTATTGGTATCAAATGTGTCTCCACTATTGTGGATTGGGGTGATCAGCCCTTGGTTCCAAATATTGTGAAGATGCCAGAGCAAAAGATGATGTTAAAGATTTTAAGTTTAGCCAATTGGAATTTTCAGTCTATATATTTTATAATTTCATTGAGGATACCATCAACACCGCAGGCGTCTTGCCCTCTGACTCACTCTCCCCATTATCACTACCTCTCCCGATCATCTCTGGCTCTCTATTTTTCTATCCCCTTCTTTCTATTCTCTATCTCACTCACGCTGTTTCTCTCTCTACCTTTATCCCATCATCTCCCTACCTCCTACTCTCTCTCTCTTTCAAACATTACTGAAGTCTTGAACTCTATGGAATTCAAGGCTTCCAGAACTATCTGATCTAACAAGCACACTTTGTCACATGGTGTTACATGAGAATGAATAAGTCAATGTTTGAATTATTTTCTGAACATTTCATACTGAACTTCGAAACTTTGCAGACTCTAAAACCTTTAAGTTGATGATGGGTTGCAATCCTAGTGTGTATGGTTCTGTATCAACTAGCCTATTGAAAAGACAATCAGCTTGGGAAAACTTCCTTAGAAAGTATTTTTGTGAAGAAATACAGTGGGCTTGACCCGTGGTGTAAAGTACTTATGTGAAAATACTTTAAAGTACTACTGAAGTTGTACTTTTGGGTATCTGTACTTTACTATTTATATTTTTGACAACTTTTACTTTTACTCCACTACTTCCCTAAAGAAAACAATGTACTTTCTACTCCATACATTTTCCCTGACACCCAAAAGTACTTGTTACATTTTGAATGCTTAGCAGGACAGGAAAATTGTCCAATTCAGGCACTTAAAGAGAACATCCCTGGTCATCAGTACTGCATCTGATCTGGCAGACTCACTAAACACATGATTAGTTTGTAAATGATTTGTAGGTGTGCCTCTGACTATCCGTCCATTAAAAAAACAAGAATGTCATGCATTCTGGTTTGTTTATTATAAGGAATTTGAAATGATTTATACTTTTACTTTTACTTTTGATACTTAAGTATATATTAGCAATTACATTACTTTTGATACTTAAGTATATTAAAAACCAACTAATTTTAGACTTTTATTCAAGTAGTATTGTACTGGGTGACTTTCACTTTTAATTTCTATTAAGGTATGTTTACTTTAACTCAAGTATGACGATTGGGTACTTTTTTTCCACCACTGGGCTGGAACAAACAGTTATTTACTGGATAGATTTGATTCAGATTCAGTCATTTTCCATAGATGTCAATTGTCATGACTGACAACGAGGTGAGGAAGTGAAGTGAACTCTCCAGTGGCACAGTGAGATAAGGAGTTAAGATTCCGCTGGGAGTCCTTTGGGTGAAGTGTCACAGTGAGCACATACAGTAACGAAATTAGAAGTCCCTGATCTGTACTACAGAAATGCATAATTGATATGAAAATCATTCTCTTCATGGTGATGTATCCTGAATAGGTACACAAAGGTAGAAATATGCAATATCCTTTTTTTTTTTTTTTTTTTACATATCTGGGTATTATTCTACACATGGGCTATTATTGTAATGAGCTCCGACCCAAACAAGACCACATTTGGTTTGTCCGGACCAGACCAAATCTTGGTTCAGAGAGAGGAGGTTTTCCTGACTGTTTTCAATGTCTTTCTTGGACCACCAGAGGACAGAAAGAGAAAAAAACATCGGAATATAACAGTATGTCAGTGGAAGGGAGGACCGTAAGCAGGTGACCCAACAATGGTTTGTGACTACTATGATTTCCCATTGTAGCCAATTCAATTGCAGTAATTCCATTACAGATTTTTCGGAATTGGATTACGAGTTTGAATCACTTAATAATTCATAGACAAACTTTATATCAGTAAAACACTATAACTAATTGGTAGGTCTACCTTTACTTGTTACTTCTGTGAACTGTCATTATTCTCTCTCCTCATGAGGGAGAGAAATGTGAAAATATCTTAAAGATATGTGGGGTTTTCGTAATGGAATTTCAAAGCACAAGGTAATGTTTCTTCAACTTTCAGAAAGCAGAAATATTTATCCAAACCTAAATATAAGTGTTGATACTAGTTGTCACGGGTCTTTACTTCAACATAATTGTATTTTGATGTATTTCTAATACCTTTTAAGACTTTTTTCTGGTAGATGTTTTCGAAGACACCTTTTCCATCTGTTTGACCAGAAATCAAAGCCTTTGCTTTTTCCTAATTGTGTATATTTGCCATAATGTTAAAAAATACTTTAGAGTGGTGGTTGGTAGTAATACTGCAGTCTCGTTCTGGGCTAACTGGTTGATTAGGCAGACGGCATGTGTGTGTGTTAACTCAGGATGGTGGGCCATCTGGTCCAGTCACTGAGATTGATGAAGGGGATAACACTGTCCAGTGGAAACAGTGAGAGAAATTAGGAGAAAATAGCAGTGGCCCGTATGTTGAGGATATGAGACACTATTTACAACCGAATACCACCAAGGAAATGTAACAGTGAGACCAATGATGTATGGGGTTCATGAACTTGCCATTTTGCCAGTCTTTAGATAGAAATAGACCCAACTTTGTTTTCTGATGGTCATGGTTTTAAATTAGGTTTACTTTGTGCACTAATTCTTCTTCTAAAGGAGTAGTTCCAACAGCCAATATGAAGAATAGAATATAGTGTCAGTTCAATTACTTGGTGAAGTCATGGACTTTTGGATTAAGAGGACAAAGGAGGCATTGATTAGCTCAGAGTTTGACAATAACAAACAGCAGAGCACAATTTGGATTAAGAACACTCTAGCTTGAAGCAGTTACTGCTTCACAGTTAAGGTTTTAATTTGACTGTTTGCAATTATACTTAAACAAACATCAGTTCCTGTCCACAAGATCTCTGTGGCACACAAGTGATTAAATGTATGGACATCACATTCATTATTCCGATAGTCTGATAGATATCCTGTGAAATGGATATTTCTCTCATGACTTACAAGAATTAGCGATGAACTCTGTGGGAACCAGAAAGTGCTCCTCTCATCCATTTAGATGTTGTTAAAGGAAGGCGATTAAAGCCTCTGGTTGTTATATAATAACTTGAATATAATGGTGTATTGTCATCTATCATTTTGTGAATGTGTTAGCATCAGTGTAATCTGAAGGTGATACTTTCAATTAGAACGTAACATTATTTGGTGCTGTGTGTTATGGGTGTAGTTTACAGAACCTTTCATTTAAGTAATGTATGACTGAAGATGATAATCTCATTTAAGTTCTTGTTAGAATGGCTGTATGCGTTGGCCAGACAAGTCTAATGTACGCTACTATGCTTTGCAAATCTGTTTTAAAGTGACTATTATGTTGATTATGGTGAGAAATTAGTTCGATTACTATCAAGTAATTAATGCCCTGTTGAGGAGTATCTTCCTAACTACAACATAGACCTTTAATGGAAACACGGTGTAGTTTTACCTCATGCAATAATTACTGTACATCTGTTCAGAGATCCAGTCTTGCAGGAAAACGTTCCTTAATTGCCACCTTTGTCCCAGTTCTACAGTAGTCTGAAGGGATAATAACAGCTGGCCACACTAATTGTTACTTTATGAACTCATTTGTAGAATTATGCTGCTGAACCTTCTCCCAAGAAGCTAGTTTATTGTTCTGCACACAATGGCGCTGTGGTGGTGCATCTTTAGAGTTTGAACCATTACGTAAACTCAATGAATATACAGTACCAGTCAAAAGTTTGGTCACACCTACTCATTTTTCTTTATTTTTATTCTTTATTTGTACTATTTTCTACATTGTAGAAAAATAGTGAACACATCAAAACTATGAAATAACACATGTAAAATAATGTAGTAACCAAAAAAGTGTTAAACAAAACAAAATGTATTTAAGATTCTTCAAACTAGCCACCCTTTGCCTTGATGACAGCTTTGCACGCTCTTGGCATTCTCTCAACCAGACTCATGAGGTAGTCATCTGGAATGCATTTCAATTAACGGGTGTTTCTTGTTAATTTGTGGAATTTCTTTCCTTCTTAATGTGTTTGAGCCAATCAGCTGTGTTATGACAAGGTAGGGGTGGTATACAGAAGATAGCCCTATTTGGTAATAGACCAAGTCCATTTTATGGCAAGAACAGCTCAAATAAGCAGAGAGAAACAACAGTCCATTATTACTTTAAGACATGAATGTCAGTCAATACGGAGCATTTCAGGAACTTTGAAAGTTTCTTCAAGTGCAGTCGCAAAACCCATCAAGCGCAATGAAACTGGCTCTCATGAGGACCACCGAGGATCCAGTATAAGAGCACAGGGCGAGACCCAGATGCAGACACGGGAGGCAGATGGTTTGAGTCTCTGATATTTATTATAATCCAAGGGGCAGGCAAGAGAATTGTCGTGGACAGGCAAAAGATGATAAACAAGGTCAGAGTCCAGGCGGTACAGAGTGGCAGGCAAGCTTGAGGTTAGGACAAGCAGTATGGTGAGGCAGGTGGGTTCAGAGTTAAGGCAGGCAAGGGTCAAAACCCTGAGGACTAGCAAAAGAGAAAGAAAAAGCAGGAGCACGGAAAAACACGCTGGTGATTTGACAAGACAAGGCGAACTGGCAACAGACAAACAGGGAACACCGGAATAAATACCCAGGGACTAATGGGGAAAACGGTAACACCTGGAGGTGGGTGGAGATAATCACAAAGACAGGTGAAACAGATCAGGGTGTGAGACCCAGAGTTACCTCTGCTACAGAAGATGAGTTTATTAGCGTTACCAGCCTCAGAAATTGCAGCCCAAATAAATGCTTCACAGAGCTCAAGTAACAGACACAACTCAACATCAACGGTTCAGAGGAGACTGCGTGAATCAAATCAAACTTTATTTGTCACGTGCCGAATACAACAAGTGTAGACCTTACTGTGAAATACTTACTTACAAGCCCTTAACCAACAGTGCAGTTCAAGAAGAGTTAAGAAAATATTTACAAAATAAACGAAATTAAAAAGAATAAAAATATAATAAAAAATAACACAATAACATAACAATAACGAGGCTATATACAGGGGGTACCGGTACCGAGTCAGTGTGTGGGGGTAAAGGTTAGTTGAGGTCATTTGTACATGTAGGAAGGGGTGAAGTGACTATGCATAGATAATAAACAGCGAGTATCAGCGGTGTACAAAATAAATGGGGGTAAATGTAATAGTCCAGTGGTCATTTTGATTAATTGTTCATCAGTCTTATGACTTGGGGGTAGAAGCTGTTAAGGAGCCTTTGGGTCCTAGACTTGGCGATCTGGTACCGCTTGCCGTGCGGTAGTGGAGAAAACTGTTTATGACTCGGGTGACTGGAGTCTCTGACAATTTTATGGGCTTTCCTCTAACACCGCCTATTATATAGGTCCCGGATGGCAGGAAGCTTGGCAGGATGCTCTCGATGGTGCAGCTGTAGAACGTTTTGAGAATCTGGGGACCCATGCCAAATATTTTCAGTCTCCTGAGGGGGAAAAGGTTTTGTCATGCCCTCTTTACGACTGTCTTGGTGTGTCTGGACCATGGTAGTTAATTGGTGATGTGGACTCCAAGGAACTTGAAACTCTCGACCTGCTCCACTACAGCACTGTTGATGTCAAATCAAATCAAATCAAATCAAATGTATTTATATAGCCCTTCGTACATCAGCTGATATCTCAAAGTGCTGTACAGAAACCCAGCCTAAAACCCCAAACAGCAAACAATGCAGGTGTAAAAGCACGGTGGCTAGGAAAAACTCCCTAGAAAGGCCAAAACCTAGGAAGAAACCTAGAGAGGAACCGGGCTATGTGGGGTGGCCAGTCCTCTTCTGGCTGTGCCGGGTAGAGATTATAACAGAACATGACCAAGATGTTCAAATGTTCATAAATGACCAGCATGGTCGAATAATAATAAGGCAGAACAGTTTAAACTGGAGCAGCAGCACAGTCAGGTGGACTGGGGACAGCAAGGAGCCATCATGTCAGGTAGTCCTGGGGCACGGTCCTAGGGCTCAGGTCCTCCGAGAGAGAGAAAGAAAGAGAGAATTAGAGAGCATATGTGGGGTGGCCAGTCCTCTTCTGGCTGTGCCGGGTGGAGATTATAACAGAACGTGGCCAAGATGTTCAAATGTTCATAAATGACCAGCATGGTTGAATAATAGTAAGGCAGAACAGTTGAAACTGGAGCAGCAGCATGGCCAGGTGGACTGGGGACAGCAAGGAGTCATCATGTCAGGTAGTCCTGGGACATGGTCCTAGGGCCCAGGCCAGTTGAAACTGGAGCAGCAGCATGGCCAGGTGGACTGGGGACAGCAAGGAGTCATCATGTCAGGTAGTCCTGGGGCATGGTCCTAGGGCTCAGGTCCTCCGAGAGAGAGAAAGAAAGAGAGGAGAGAATTAGAGAACGCACACTTAGATTCACACAGGACACCGAATAGGACAGGAGAAGTACTCCAGATATAACAAACTGACCCTAGCCCCCCGACACATAAACTACTGCAGCATAAATACTGGAGGCTGAGACAGGAGGGGTCAGGAGACACTGTGGCCCCATCCGAGGACACCCCGGACAGGGCCAAACAGGAAGGATATAACCCCACCCACTTTGCCAAAGCACAGCCCCCACACCACTAGAGGGATATCTTCAACCACCAACTTACCATCCTGAGACAAGGCCGAGTATAGCCCACAAAGATCTCCGCCACGGTACAACCCATGGGGGGGCGCCAACCCAGACAGGCCGACCACAAAAGTGGATCAACCCACCCAGGTGACGCACCCCCCCAGGGACGGCACGAGAGAGCCCCAGCAAGCCAGTGACTCAGCCCCAGTAACAGGGTTAGAGGCAGAGAATCCCATGTCAATGGGAGCCTGTTCGGCCCGCCTTTTCCTGTAGTCCACGATTATCTCCTTTGTCTTGCTCACATTGAGGGATTGATTGTTGTCCTGTCATCACATTGACAGTTCTCTGACCTCCTCCGTCTCATCGTTGTCTGTGATCAGGCCTACTGTTGTGTCGTCAGCAAACTTAATGATGGTGTTGGAGTCGTGTTTGGTCACGCAGTCATGGGTGAACAGGGATTACAGGAGGGGACTAAGTCCACACCCCTGAGGGGCCCCAGTGTTGAGGATCAGCGTGGCAGACGTGTTGTTGCCTACCCATGATCCAGTTGCAGAGGGAGATGTTTAGTCTCAGGGTCCTTAACTTAGGTATGATATTTGTAGGTTCTATGGTGTTGAACACAGAGCTGTAGTCAATGAACAGCATTCTCACATAGGTGTTCCTTTTGTCCAGGTGGGAAAGGGCAGTGTGGAGTGCGATTGAGATTGTGTCATCTGTGGACCTGTTGGGGCGGTCTAGGGTATCCGGGAGATTGCTGTTGATGTGAGCCATGACCAAACTTTCAAAGCACTTCAGGCAGGTTGCCTTCACTTCCTTGGGCATAGGGACTATGGTGGTCTGCTTGAAACATGTAGGTATTACAGACTCAGTCAGTGAGAAGTTGAAAATGTCAGTGATGACACTTGCCAGTTGGTCCGTGCATGCTTTGAGTAGACATCCTGGTAATCTATCTGGCCCCACGGCTCTGTGAATGTTGACCCGTTTCAAGGTCTTGCTCACATTGGCTACCGAGAGCGTTATCACGCAGTCATCCAGAACAGCTGGTGCTCTCATGCATGCTTCAGTGTTGCTTGCCTCAAAGCATGCATAAAAGGCATTTAGCTCGTTTGGTAGGCTCGCAGCACTGGGCAGCTCGCGTCTGGGTTTCCCTTTGTAGTTCGTAATAGTTTTCAAGCCCTGCCACATCCGACAAGTGTCAGAGCCGGTGTAGTAGGATTCGATCTTAATCCTATATCGATGCTTTGCTTGTTTGATGGTTTGTCTGAGGGCATAGCGGGATTTCTTATAAGCGTCCTGTTTAGTTTCCCGCTCCTTGAAAGCGGCAGCTCAAGCCTTCAGCTCGATGCAGATGTTGCTTGTAATCCATGGCTCCTGGTTGGGATATGTATGTATGGTCACTGTGAGAGCGTCGTCGTCGATGCACTTATTGATGAAGCCTATGACTGAGGTGGTATACTCCTCAATGCCATTGGATGAATCCCGGAACATATTCCAGTCTGTGCTAGCAAAAGAGTCCTATAGCGTAGCATCCGCGTCATCTTACCACTTCCGTACTGAGTCACTGATACTTCCTGCTTTAGTTTTTGCTCATAAGCAGGATTCAGGAGGATAGAATTATGGTCAGATTTGCCAAATGGAGTGCGGGGGAGAGCTTTGTATTCATCTCTGTGTGTGGAGTAAAGGTGGTCTAGAGTTTTTTTCTCCTCTGGTTGCACATGTGACATGCTGGTAAAAACATATTTAAGTTTGCCTGTCCCTGGCCACTAGGAGCGCTGCTTCTGAATGAGCATTTTCTTGTTTGCTTATGGCCTTATAGAGTTGGTTGAGTGCAGTCTTAGTGCCAGCATCGGTCTGTGGTGGTAAATAGACGGCTACGAATAATATATCTTGGTAGATAGTGTGGTCCACAGCTTATCATAAGGTACTCTACCTCAGGCGGGCATTACCTCGAGACTTCTTTAATATTAGACATTGCGCACCAGCTGTTATTAACAAAAAGACACACACCCTCACCCCTCGTCTTACCAGACGTAGCTTCTCTGTTCTGCCGGTGCATGGAAAATCCTGTCAGCTATTATTATCCGTGTCGTCATTCAGGCACGACTCGGTGAAACAAGTCTTAAAGTCCCGTTGGTAGGATAATCGTAATCGTAGGTCATCAATTTTATTCTCCAATGATTGCATGTTAGCAAGTAGGACGGATGGCAGTGGGAGTTTACTCGCTCACCTACAGATTCTCAGAAGGCAGCACGATCTGCGTCCTCTTTTCCTCCATCTTTTCTTCAAGCAAATGACAGGAATTTGGCCCTGTTCCCGGGAGAGTAGTATATCCGTCTCGTCCGAATCATTAATGAAAAAAGCTTCTTCCAGTTCATGGTGAGTAATCGCTGTTCTGATGTCCAGAAGTTATTTTCGGTCATAAGAGATGTTAGCAGGAACATTATGTACAAAATAAGTAAAAAATTAAGTTACAAACAACGCAAAAAAACTAACAAAATTGCCCTTTTGGTTAGGAACGTGTAAAACATCAGCCATCCTCTTCGGCGCCATCTTAGGCCTTCCTGATTGATTTGCTGCAAATAAAACACTACTAAATGACACCAATAATAAGAAGAGACTTGCTTGGGACAAGAAACACGAGCAATGGACATTGGACCGGTGGATATCTGTCCTTTGGTCTGATGTGTCCAAATCTGAGATTTTTGGTTCCAACCGTTGTGTCTTTGTGAGACGCAGAGTAGGTGAACAGTTTATCTCCGCATGTGTGATTCCCACCGTGAAGCATGGAGGAAGAAGTGTGATGGTGTGGGGGTGATTTGCTGGTGCCACTGTTTGTGATTTATTTAGAATTCAAGGCACACTTAACCAGCATGGCTACCACAGCATTCTACAGTGATACGTCATCCCATCTGGTTTGTGCTTATGTAACCGGTGTGAAATGGCTATCTAGTTAGTGGAGTGCGCACTAATATCGTTTCAATCGGTAACGTCACTCGCTCTGAGACTTGAAGTAGCTGTTTCCCTTGCTCTGCAAGGGCCGCGGCTTTTGTGGAGCAATAGGTAACGATGCTTTGAGGGTGTCCGTTGTTGATGTGTGCAGAGTGTCCCTGGTTTGAGCCCAGGTGGGGGCGAGGAGAGGGACGGAAGCAATACTGTTGCACTTAGTGGGACTATAATTAGTTTTTCAACAGGATAATGACCCAACACACCTCCAGGCTGTGTAAGGGCTATTTGACCAAGAAGGAGAGTGATGGAATTCTGCATCAGATGACCTGGCCTCCACAATCACCCGACCTCAACCCAATTGAGATGGTTTAGGATGAGTTGGCCCCAGAGTGAATGAAAAGCAGCCAACAAGTGCTCAGCATATGTGGGAACTCCTTCCAGAGTGTTGGAAAGCATTCCAGGTGAAGCTGGTTGAGAGAATGTCAAGCGCGTGCAAAGCTGTCATCAAGGCAAAGGGTGGCTGCTTTGAAGAATCTCAAATATAAAATATATTGTTTTTTGGTTACTACATGTGTAACGGCTTTCTTCCTGGGAAGGAGAGGCGGACCAAAACTCAGCGAGGTTAGGGTTAAGCATCTTTAATAAAGACGAATACCGAGAAAACACTACAAATATACAAAACAATAAATGTGAAAACCGAAAACAGTCCTCTGTGGTGAAACAAACACAGACACGGAAATAATCACCCACAAAACCCAACACAAAACAGACTACCTAAATATGGTTCCCAATCAGAGACAATGACTAACACCTGCCTTTGATTGAGAACCATATCAGGCCAAACACAGAAACAGACAAACTAGACACACAACATAGAATGCCCACCCAGCTCACGTCCTGACCAACACTAAAACAAGGAAAACACACAAGAACTATGGTCAGAACGTGACAACATGATTCCATATGTGTTATTTCATAGTTTTGATGTCTTCACTTTTATTCTACAATAGTAAAAAAATAGTAAAAATAAAGAAAAACCCTTGAATGAGTAGGTGTGTCCAAACTTTTGACTGGTACTGTACATCGTATATTAATATACTAGTATTCAACAGATATATTCACATCATCCAGTTTGTATATTTTTTGAAAGGGTTGAGCAACAAATCTACCTTTGTTCCTCATATCTTACAGACATTGTAATCATAGCAATTAGTCTATAAACCCCTTAAAGTGGTCCAAATGTGTAGGTGTTGGCTATGCCAGAGCTCCTCTGACAGGGATACTACCACGATCACATGTCTGAAAGAAGGAAAACCCTTCTGTACATGTCCATTTAAACATTCATATTCCTTTAACTTTAATCAAAAGAGGCAGACAAGAGGAGAGCCTCTTGTTCTGTTCTGTTCTGTTCTGCGGTGGAATCGATGTGCTGGTCAATGAGTGTGATAACCATCTCAGTCGTTTCACTCCCACGCCTTCACTGTCAGAGCTAGAGGAGGTAATGAAAGAGTACACATGATTGGGTTCTGCCGTGATCCTGTTGTGTTAACCTGAAATGAGCTGAGATAATATAGTCCTTTTTTATCATGTTTGTCGTGGGTATATGGTGAATGAGCTAGGCTGGTTTGGGTAGACTTCATATAATTACAGTGAGCTGAGATAGACATTTGGTCTCAATGGAATCGATAACCTAACCATTGCTGTGATTATTTCCTTTGAAGTAGTGCATTATGGAATAGTCTTGGTCTCAGGACCCAATCACATGGACTTCTCTGATGAACTAACCAGCGAAATGAATCAGGTCGATGATCGACATCCAACTCTGACAGCAGCCTTTTCTAGCTGAGTTTTGCTAATTTCCACAAAATTATAATACAACAACCACTGACTGAAATGCAGAGAGGTTAGAAAGCGGGAGCCTCTGTGAACACGTTATGCCTGATCCACTGAGAGAGTTCTGGCTCATTAACTGAGCTCTTTGTGTCTGCATTAATAATGCAGAACCCAACATGAGCGAATGAGAGAGAGAGAAAGTGCTTATGTACTGCCATCGTGTTAATGTACCATTAATCACACAGGTTAAGACAACAGCCCAGGGCGCAGTTGACCCCCTCTCTCTAGGGACCAACCTAAAGAAACTCAGTCTGCCTTTCAACTTACTCTTGAAGGTTGTAATAGTAGAATGCGCAAGGTGCAATTTTGAAATTGGGTAGTGGATCATCAGTTCCTCTTGTCATGTCAGTCATTGCATACTTAAAAATACCTTGGGGGGCTGGAAGGGGGACCTGAGTGAAAAAGTTTGGGAACCCCTGGTCTAAGATGATGAAAGTTGTTAAAAAGAAAGTCCAACTGTGCTTTCAAGGTAGGGTAAAATAAAAACATCCAATAGTGACCTGAATCATTTGAGTTTGTAGACTGAGCTATTTCTTTGTATCCTCATGGGTATTGCCACACTTTATCGGACTACATTTCGCTCAGCTGAGGATAGAAAGACTTCTACTTTGAAGGCTTCATCTAGCACCAAGCTCTCGGTACTCTCATATCCTTTTTCTCCATCCCTCCTGCCTCCCTGAACTGAAATCAATGCCCTGGCCCTTTCATCCTCCCAGCGGAGGGAGCGCCTCAACAGGAACAGAGTCTATCAGGCCTCACCATCCTGACATTTCCCTCCAGCTCCTTCACCTACTAGGCCTAGGGGACCGGGGCTGACTCATTCCCCCTTGGGGTGGATAATCCGGGGGTGAAATCCCCCCAGGCCCCAGCTCCCCCTACCTCCTGTGATTAATGATATGTCTTGTGGCTGTGACCATTGTTCTCTCCCTATGATGCCTTGGGTCGAGCCCTGGGAGTTGTGTGAGAGCAGGGGAGCTCTTGTTCTTTGTAATTATTTACTGGCAAAGCAGCCGCTGGCAAACATAGACAGACTGACAGGTCTTTTATTAGCAGATATACAGAGCTTTAGATTACAAAGACAAAGCCTGTATGTATGTGTAACAGATGTGAAATGGCTAGCTTAGTTAGCGGTGCGCGCTAAATAGCGTTTCAATCAAAGTTATACTGTTACATATGGCCTTACCTCTGCACAGCCTTGCTTTCTGGTCTGTAGTATTGTGGGCTGTCCTGCTGAGCACACATACTCCAGCTCCACATTGATGGGTTAATGCAGGGATGTTACTGGTGTCTCACCACTGTACATGTTTGTGACTGCTTGTGAAACCCCCCCTTCCTTCTCTGAGAACAGCTGTTCTGTAAATGTGGGTACAGAGAAGACAGCCCCCTTCAGCTGAAACCATCTTAGTGCATTCAGTGACTCTCAGATGATAACTGGGCATTCATTTGGGTTCAAGTGGAGATGATGCATTTGAGAGAGCAATCTCTTTTCTTCCACCCACAACTAATGCAGTCATTGAAAATTAGGATTTTTCTAGGGACTATTTCTGATGTGCTGTTTTTTCATGGACGTCTCTATAAAACATGTCTAGGTATAAATGTCAACTGAACTCTCTTGTTCTGTAGAATCTTATGCCTTTATTTACCTCAGTTTCTCAGTTAGAGACTGAACCAGACGGTAAAACAGTGGCTCTAACAAATGAGCACAATATCCCACAGAAAAGCTGTATGGGGAAGCATAGTAGCTGCGCAACAGAGAACAGCAAAATTATAAATCTCTTTAATCTTCTCATACTGCCTGCCATGGATCTTCTCATACTGCCTGCCATGGATCTTCTCATACTGCCTGCCATGGATCTTCTCATACTGCCTGCCATGGATCTTCTCATACTGCCTGCCGTGGATCTTCTCATACTGCCTGCCATGGATCTTCTCAGAAGCCATGTGGTGCAAGACATGGGGCAGTTTGATTGTTGATTTGGTGCCAAATGTAAATTGATCCTACATCCTAATCAGACAGGTTTTTTTTAGCTGGACTGTACATTGGAGATAATATAAGACAAGTACTGGAAACAATAGAACACTATGAAATATCTGGGAAACCAGGTGTGATTTTCATAGCTGACTTTCAAAGGGTTTTTGATAAAGTACGACTGCAGTTGATATATAACTGCCTGGAATATTTCAATTTTGGAGAGTGTCTAATAAAATGGGTTAATGTTATGTATAGTAACCCTAGGTGTAAAATAGTAAATAATGGCTACATCTCTGAAAGTTTTAAACTGTCAAGAGGAGTAAAACAAGGTTGTCCAGTATTGGCATATCTATTTATTATTGCCATCGAAATGTTAGCTGTTACGATTAGATCAAACAATAATATTAAGGGATTAGAAACCCGTGGCATAAAAACTAAGGTGTCATTGTACGTTGATGATTCATGTCTTCTTTTAAATGAACAATTAGAATGCCTCCACAGCCTCATAGAGGATCTAGATACTTTTTCTAATCTTAAACCAAATGATGATAAGTGTACTATATTACATATTGGATCACAAAAGAATGCAACATTGACATTACTGTGTAGTTTACCAGTAAAATGGTAAACTACACAAAGGAAAAAATGGATTCTGCTAGTCCGTGGTGAGTAATCGCAGTCCTGATGTCTAGAAGTACTTGTTGGTCATAAGAGACAGTAGCGGCAACGTTATGTACAGAATAAGTAATACAACGCAAATAAACAAACAAAAAACCACGATCGTTTGGGGGCATGTAAAATGTCTGCCTTCTTCTCCGGCTCCATTTTAGGAACTGTCCGAAATGGTTCTCTAGTAAATTAGTAAGAATGTCTCACCCCATGTTCGAGAATAGCTTTTTACCCTTTATTCAGATTACATCCGCTCAATTTTGGTTATTTGAAAACTAAATCATCCCCAAAATATAATTATATTTGTAAACAAGCCATAGAAAGTTGCTTGCCATTTCAGTTTAATCCACCTGAAAAGACAGAACAAATAATACAACAAATATTGTGGTTAAACTCAAATATATAATTTTTTCGATAAAATGTTTAAAAAAGGTATAATCTTTGTAAATGAGATCATAGATAGGATTGGTGGAGTTATGTCACACATGCAGCTAACACAGCCATATGGAAATGTCTGATCTACCCAAAATTACAACCAACTAATTGCAGCATTACCACAAAAAGGTAAGTGGAAAGGGGGGAAAAGTAAGGAACTTGTCTGTAGGCCCTGCATTAAAGACCAAAATTGGTTAAAGAAAATTATGATAAATAAAAATATATACTAGTTTCATTTAAGGACCCACAAATTGACAGCTGTGCCATATACATTGCTAAATCGTTGGGAAGAGATTTTCAATGTACCGATTCCATTGCACATGGTTTATGAATTGACACCGGATTCTAAACGTAACATTTTTCAATTGAAATGATTATACAAAATTCTTGCAACCAATAGAATGTTATATATATATATACAGGTGCAGAACTTTTCTGAAATAGCACAGTTACAAATATATGGCAAATAGAAATCAAACTGGATGGACATCAGAAATAGAGCAAGGCCAGGACTAAACTCAAACAAAATATAACTATTGTAAAATAGATTGTGTCATTCAAATGTTTATTTATAGTAGTTACTCCAATTGGGGGAACAGTGGTAAGGTTTGCAGGGAACAAAGGAAGGTATATTCTGAATAAAGTGCATGCGTGTACCTGTACGTGTCTTTATGTATATATATATATATGTGTGAATGTTATGTGGGTATGTGTATGTATGTGTATATATACATTTACCAAAATAATATATGGGGGATTCGAACTGAACAATCTATCCTCAATATTAAAGCTGATCCACCCCCTAAGAAAAAAAATATTTATCCTACACTCACTGCTGAGTGGCAGTCTGAACGTCACATATTGGTAGTATAGGCCATTGTTAGGTCCTTTTTTCATCTGGTTTAACCAAAGATTGTCTTCCCTTCAAGACTGAGTAAACCGACCTACTGTACATACAGACTGCACAAGGCTACCTAGACCTACTGTCTTTCCCAGCATGATTAGTTCCTCTACCTCACCTACAGTAGTATCTATCAGCCCCACTGTTCTTCAAGTTCCCCTAATGGATTTAAAGGTATTCAGAGCCTCTTCTGGCTCTAACGTAGCTCCTTCCTCTGGCAGCTCTAAGAGCCTTGATCCCTGTTTGACATGTCCTACTGTATCTGAGCAGTGTTCAGTGTCTTACTCTACATCCTGGTGGATCCGCAGAAACACGTACATGGATATTCTCCTCGTATTCTCCTATGTTAAAGACTTGGAATTACCTGGATAGATACCAAGGTTAGGATCCTGTTTGTAGGACACTTGTTCAGTCTGTCTTCTTTGTTAAATACTTGGATTTACCTGGATAGATTTCAAGGTTAGGATCCTGCTTGTAGGACACTTGTTCAGTCTGTCTTCTTTGTTAAATACTTGGATTTACCTGGATAGATTTCAAGGTTAGGATCCTGCTTGTAGGACACTTGTTCAGTCTGTCTTCTTTGTTAAAGACTTGGATTTACCTGGATAGATATCAAGGTTAGGATCCTGCTTGTAGGACACTTGTTCAGTCTGTCTTCTTTGTTAAAGACTTGGATTTACCTGGATAGATATCAAGGTTAGGATCCTGTTTGTAAGACACTTGTTCAGTCTGTCTTCTTTGTTCAAGACTTGGATTTACCTGGATAGATATCAAGGTTAGGATCCTGTTTGTAAGACACTTGTTCAGTCTGTCTTCTTTTTTAAAGACTTGGATTTACCTGGATAGATATCAAGGTTAGGATCCTGTTTGTAAGACACTTGTTCAGTCTGTCTTCTTTGTTAACTGTAAAGTCTGTCTTCTTTGTAAATTTGATTTACCTGGATAGATAAGGTTAGGATCCCCTTGTTCAGTCTGTCTTCTTTTTTAAAGACTTGGATTTACCTGGATAGATATCAAGGTTAGGATTGTAGGACACTTGTTCAGTCTGTCTTCTTTGTTAAAGACTTTGATTTACCTGGATAGATATCAAGGTTAGGATCCTGTTTGTAAGACACTTGTTCAGTCTGTCTTCTTTGTTAAAGACTTGGATTTACCTGGATAGATATCAAGGTTAGGATCCTGCTTGTTGGACACTTGTTCAGTCTGTCTTCTTTGTTAAAGACTTGGATTTACCTGGATAGATATCAAGGTTAGGATCCTGCTTGTTGGACACTTGTTCAGTCTGTCTTCTTTGTTAAAGACTTGGATTTACCTGGATAGATATCAAGGTTAGGATCCTGCTTGTTGGACACTTGTTCAGTCTGTCTTCTTTGTTAAAGACTTGGATTTACCTGGATAGATATCAAGGTTAGGATCCTGTTTGTAAGACACTTGTTCAGTCTGTCTTCTTTGTTAAAGACTTTGATTTACCTGGATAGATATCAAGGTTAGGATCCTGTTTGTAAGACACTTGTTCAGTCTGTCTTATTTGTTAAAGACTTTGATTTACCTGGATAGATATCAAGGTTAGGATCCTGTTTGTAAGACACTTGTTCAGTCAGTCTCCCTTGTTAAAGACTTTGATTTACCTGGATAGATATCAAGGTTAGGATCCTGTTTGTAAGACACTTGTTCAGTCTGTCTTCTTTGTTAAAGACTTTGATTTACCTGGATAGATATCAAGGTTAGGATCCTGTTTGTAAGACACTTGTTCAGTCAGTCTCCCTTGTTAAAGACTGGATAGCTATCAAGGTTAAAACTAAACCAGAGGGATTTTTTCCCAGGAGGAACCTGTTAGTAGGACACTTGTTTAGTCAGACACCTAACTACCTCTGATCAGGTGCTTCATGTTAATGACATTATTTCTCATTTCTCCTCCTCCTTTTCTTCTGGCCAGGAGGGTGAATACTTCATCTTCATGGTGAGCTGTCAGGACGTGGCGAATGCTAGAGGAAAAAACCTGCGTACATTATTAAAGAAATTCTACAAATGATTCTAAAGACAAAGCACTAAGCAGGTCGGAGCAACAAGCACACAGTTATGTAAGGGTTTCTATACAGATTTAGCTAGGTGGTAGACTTTCAGTGGAGGGCATGGAGAGTGACATGTCAAAAGAGCTGTCAAAGGACTTCATACAGTATGGAATCAAGGAATGGTGACCTTGAGTTCCTATGAGATCATTCAGTTGGCAAATCCATGCAGTGTAGATTAGGAGCATCACGCATCAGTGTTTTGTTCCCTTAAGGCTATTCATACAGTAAAGGTATATCAATTGTCATTGATCGACCCTTATCTTCCTATTCACTTAGGTACCTTCCAATGCTACTTGCAGATATTGAATAATTGTTATTACCCACTCAAATACACTCAGGAACTTTCTCTGCAATTCCTGCTTTTTCAGATGCAGCAGGTGCACAACCAATGTACCACCCAAGTGACTAATTAATTAAACTTAATTTCTACTCAAGCACAGCACAGATGGCTGTATTCCGGGGCTGCTAAGCCATCTACCTCTTAGCCAGTACGCTAGATTGCAGTGTCTCATTCATGCTTTGCCCCGTCTTGTTTGATCTTAGATTTAACAAGGCAGATGAAAGGTGCAATTATCGTCTCCCAAGCTCCACTTAAAGGTGTGCCTTACACGAAATTGGTGTGGTACGTCGCAAGCTCTGCTTCAAAGAGGAGGTTTTCTCATTTTCCGCAGTGGAGAAGTCACCAAAAGAGACAGACGGGAGAGATAAAAAGAGAGAGGGACTGAGATAAAGTGGGAGGAAGTAAATAATGAATGCTCATATTTTGTAAAGACCCAGGATGCATACCACAGGCATGTAAATAAGAAAAGCTCATAGTAGCCTTCTAGGGAGGGATGGATTGGGAAAGGAAGGGAGGAAGGGATGGAGGGAAGGAGCGAGAGACTGCACTATAACCTGTCTCTCACTCTCACCAGAGTTAAAGGATAGAATATTTCAGGGACAAATGCTTGCGCAGGAGGGGTAAAGGTTCTGGTCCTGAACCAACTGTAAAAGTTATGTTTATTCTTTCTTTGCTCTAAGATGATGGAGATATTTGTAAGAGCGTCAGAAAAGCGTAAAGAAAAAAATAAACATTGTGGGGTCTCACACAGGCACTTCTGTCATTGGGAAAACAGAGCTTCCTTTGTAACTTTGGTTACAGGCACTTCAGTAACGATGATGACGACTATGATGATTATACCAATGATATAAATTCAGATGATTATTATTTCCCTATAAGAGCACTCCTGAATGAGAGGCACTGCTTCATCCATTAGTCTTAGCAGACAATGCAAACAGATTGATGGACAGTTGGACAGGCTGTCAGCACTTCTTATTAGCCTAACGCTGGAAAACTCTCCCAGCCAACAATTAGTCCCTGTGATTCAGGGCTCTGGGTGAATAACAGCTTCTGACAAGTCACAGAATCCTCTATAAACCCGTCCGCAGGCCTCAAAGACAGGTCAGATGGTTCTTTTCACAGCCCATCTCCTCTTCGTGCCAGGCTGGGCTGGAGCAGAGAAGGACAGGGTCTTAAGGCTCGCCTAGAGACCAGTGTCAGAGAATGATGAACCAGACAAGGAATATGAGGGGACTACGCTGAGAGAGTGATATGACACTCCGCCAACTTGATGTTATCTTTTTGAGGTATAGGATTGTATAGTGGGCTTTGTGGTGGTTGTGGATGTGGGATGCATCATTGGAAAACATTGAAATACATTAGGCTGTATTTATAGTAAAGATGCAATGTGAAGATTGCAATTGCAGTCTACCCATAACAAGCTTCCCTTCCTCCCAACATATTAATTGCTGTGTGATACTGAGATAATTAATCCAATGAAAACACGGAACTCACAGCACAAACCATGCGTATCAACAAAGGCTTGGATGCACATCAGCACCCCAAACGAAGACATGATGATTGGTATTACCAGAGGAATACACACGTAGAGGAGATGTACCTTCTTCCAATTAGTGCGTATCCACTCATCGTTATTCCAGTCAGTTGCATGGCATTCACTTACAGCTATGGCACAAGAACAATGTTTTCACAGATCCTGATGCAGTGCTGTGTGTGGTGTGGCAACCCTATGGCACATTATGCGTTGGCTGGTTGATGCATGTACGCTCCCCTGAACTCCTGAGCTGGTATCAGGAGTCTCTGTCAACATCACAGTGAGTCCCTTTTAGACATGCCTGGTTTTTGGTGGTGTCATGTTCCTTTTTTGCTGCAATCATTACTAAAGCATTCAAAATGTTGTATTAGTCCCAGAGCTAGAGCCCTGGCTAGCTGACACTATCTGCCAACCCTGGAGCCTCTCCTCTGTTTTCCCATTAATCTCTTCTTACAGGGATCTACTCCCAGCTTCAAAGTGAAGTTGGAGAGCCTTTGGTCTTGATGACATGGACTTAATCCCCAGACTAAAGGTTTTATAGAAGGGATCTTTCTGTGTGAAATGGGAATATGGGATTCATGCTGTGGCACGGGGTGAAGCTGAACCACCCTGTTGTGGTGATGTCAGAAGGAACCAGGGGGAGCTAAGTACAGTGATTAATACTAGATCCTCAAAAGCTCTCCGCCCGTGTCATCTGAATTGGGAGGAAAATGTGCTCTTATACAAATAAAACCTCAAAATGTGGCCATTTACAGTGCATTAGGAAAGTACTCAGATCCTTTGACTTGTTCCACATTTTGTTACGTTACAGCATTATTCTAAAATTAATTCAATTTTTTCTTCTCTCTCATTAATCTACACACAATACCCCATAATACTAAGCAAAAAAGGTTTTTTAGAATTTAGACATTTAGTTAAGACATTTATATAAGAATTCAGACCCTTTACTCAGTACTTAGTTAGTACCTCAGTACTTAGTACTCAGTACCGTGCTTTTACACCTGCATTGTTTGCTGTTTGGGGTTTTAGGCTGGGTTTCTGTACAGCACTTTGAGATATCAGCTGATGTACGAAGGGCTATATAAATAAATTTGATTTGATTTGATTTGATTTGAGTTGAAGCATCTTTGGCAGTGATTATAGCCTCAGTCTTCTTTCTACAAGCTTGGCACACCTGTATTTGGGGAGTTTCTCCCATTCTTCTCTGCAGATCCTCTCAAGCTCTGTCAGGTTGGATGGGGAACATCACTGCTAAACTATTTTCAGGTCTCTCCAGAGATGTTTGATCGGGTTCAAGTCAGGACCCTGGCTGGGCCACTCAAGGACATTCACAGACTTGTCCCAAGCAACTCCTGTGTTATCTTGGCTGTGTACTTAGGGTTGTTGTCCTGTTGGAAGGTGAACCTTCGCCCCAGTCTGAGATCCTGAGAGCTCTAGAGCAGGTTTTCATCAAGGAACTCTCCGTACTTTGCTCCGTTCATCTTTCCTTCAATCCTGACTAGTCTCCAAGTCCCTGCCGCTGAAAAACATCCCAACAGCATGATGCTGCCACCACTGTGCTTCACCGTAGGGATGGTGCTAAGTTCCTTCCAGATGTGATGATTGGCACTCAGGCCAAAGATTTCAATCTTGGTTTCATCAGAGCAGAGAATCTTGTTTCTCATGATCTGAGAATCTTTTAGGTGCCTTTTGGCAAACTCTCACACAATTGCATAGCCTATAGAAATGTTGTGCAACATTGGCTCACGGGCTCTCATGAAGCATTCGATCACTCTGATTGATGTCAGAGTTATCATAGGGAGTAGTGCTGAGTACCTGGCAGTTAACGAGTTTGGTAAGCTACTAATGACCATCAGTAGCATCAGAGCTTGGAGAAGCGTAATTACCATGACTAAACGGTCACATGTATTTTTGACTGCCATCATGACTCATGACCGCCGGTGTGGCGGTAATACGGTCACCGTAACAGCCCTAGCTGTCTTGTGCTTTTACTGAGGAGTGGCTTCCTTCTTGCCTCTCTACCATAAAGGCGTGATTGGTGGGGTGCTGCAGAGATGGTTGTCCTTCTGGAAGGTTCTCCCATCTCCCCAGAGGAACTCTGGAGCAGTGTCAGAGTGGCCATCAGGTTCTGGTCACCTCCCTGACCAAGGCCCTAATCCTCTGATTGCTCAGTTTGGCTGTGTGGAAGAGCCTTGGTGGTTCCAAACTTCTTCCATTTAAGAATGATGGAGGACACTGTTTTCGTACCATTCCCGAGATCTGTGCCTCGACACAATCCTGTGTTGGTTTTTGCTCTGACATGCAGTGTCAACTGTGGGACCTTATATAGACAGGTGTGTGCCTTTCCAAATCACGTCCAATCAATGGAATTTACCACCGATGGACTGCAATCAATTTGTAGAAACATCTCAAGGATGATCAATGGAAACAGGATGCACCTGAGCTCAATTTCAAGTTTCATAGCAAATGGTCTGAATACCTATGTAAATAAGGTATTTCTGTTTATTATTTTTAATACATTTTCAAAACAAATGTAACCTGTTTTTGCTTTGTCATTATGGGTGTATTGTGTGTAGATTGATGAGGAAAATGTGACCCTTCAAGAAGATCCCTCATCCCTGGCAGGCAAAGGAAAGCATCAGAGGCAAATGGAAGAGCTGTCATACTAAAGATCCCTACCTTCTCCATCCATGTGTGCCTAAACATAAAAACGCTCTTTGACAGGTGGCAAAAAGCAGAGGGGATGCAATATTAATGCCTTCTGTTTTCAGGACCATAAATAAACCCAGGCTATATTTGGAACAACGTTACCGTGACATTCCCAAGCATTTGGAATCCTCCTCACGAATACAGTTTATCATATCTCCCTTTCTCTACATCCCCCACTCCTTCACTCCTGTCTTCTTACCGGCTGGGTGGTTTCACTAGAACAGTGACATAGCCATTGTGTGATTCCCAAGCATTTGGAATCCTCCTCACAAATACAGTTTGTGGTCCCCCCCAATCTTCCACTCCTGTGTCCCTAGAACAGAGGCATAGCCATTGCCTACTCAGGGCTCAGGCACACTGCCAACACCTGCCCTGGCTGCACTGCTGCCTGCTGCTTTGTGATGTGCCAACCATTACTGAGCCACTGCATGAGAAAAGATTGCTGTCTGTTCAGTAGGGTGGATGTGATGCTTAGTAGATGCCACAGTGTTTTTCCATTTGTTTTCTGGGTAGAAGACATGACAAACCTTTGATTGTTATGATCAAGCTTGGTGTTTGATGTGGGAGCTGATGTTGCATCATATCTTCCCTGGAAGTTTGTGTTTCCTTTAGGTGTACAATAGAAGGTGTTCACATGCGTTGGTGTGTATCCTATTGGTGTGTATCCTATATCTTGGCAGGGAGCTTATTAGTTTTCGATGCAAAGTCAACACGTCCATTCATGATGCTTTTAGTTGCAATACACTTTTAGCTGTAGGCATTCTCAGACTATCCACATCACGATTCCTCTTACACACCAGAGGTGAGTCATGAGAGCAAGTGGCAAACAATAAATGACCATGGATAACTACATCTACCATGGAGACTAAAGCTATTCACCGCCTAGCACTTGCATTTCAGATCTCACATATGCACGCACACATGCAAGCACACATGCACGCACACATGCACACACACATGCACACACACATGCACACACACCACTTCCATCTCATTTTGATATTATGAACCAACCTTGAACTCCCTTCCCCTACGAGCCTTGTGATGTCTTGAGCTTTGACAGTCATGGAAGTTTGGATGACAGTTATTGGTCAGCCAAATGACCATGGTCACCGTAATAACCGTTCGAATAGCATTTTTATTTTATTTTTATAAATAATAATAATCGGTTGCCTAGGCATTTTAATCTGAGCAACAAAGTTTCAATCCTGTGTAGAGTCCAAGTTACCGCAGAAACGGACTCAACCGCACGACTGCTCGGCCGTCCCGTCTTCAGTCAGCTGTTCGTTCCACGCCCTAAAATGATTCTTTAACGGTTATGATGACGGTCTTCATCCATAACAGTCGGTTACACAGTTGTACAGTAACTGTGCCAGCCCTAGTGAAACATGTGTATTGATCTGCAGGAGAGTGTGTGTGTGCGTGTGTGTGTGCGTGTGTGTGTGTGTGTGTGTGTGTGTGTGTGTGTGTGTGTGTGTGTGTGTGTGTGTGTGTGTGTGTGTGTGTGTGTGTGTGTGTGTGTGTGTGTGTGTGTTTCAGCAGCATCGTCTGTCCTGAGTATCAAATAGAATAATACTCCTCCTTATTCGCTTGGCACCTGCTGAAAAGCACACGCTGGCAACATTTATCTGTCAGAAGGAGAGAAAAGGAATCCTTGTCGTTTTATGTTGAACATCTAACTCACATGATGTGATCACTGATACTCTGTCTGGAGTCTGGACTGTCTGCAACAATTCCAAGTGTATGTCTGTCGCCTACACCTCCGCCAATATTTACACCATGTCAGCCATTTTGCAAACCCTGCCCTTCTGATTTATAAGACCATGAGAAAATCCTCAGTATAATATTGGGGTGCATTTGAAATTATGTATTGCATTATCATCAAAGCAAATGTATTTCTTGGTTTAGTGTTATTTGAGTGGGTCTGTAGAGCAATCCCTACAGTATAATATGAGGCTAGAGACTTGCAGCTGGATGAGGATGTGGCAGTGGTTCACTGTATCTCATTCACATGGCATATTTAGGGCGCATTCTATTCAATTGCTTATGGTAAACCACAGACCAGCCAGGCTCAAAGAGCTTATTGTAAACTGTGGCACATGTAAAATTAGCCCATGCAAAGTGGGACACACATGGAATCTCTGCTATTAGCATTGCTCGTTGCTTCACTGGCTTCCCCCTATCTCCCTACCTCACCTCCCTCTCTCACGTTTCCACAGTCTCTCAGAGAGACATTGTGTACTTTTTACAGTAAACATTTGAAGAAATCCAGAACAAAGACAGACTCTTCCTCCTCAACGACTAGCTCAAATCCCACCAGTGTGACTTGTACATACGTTACAGAGCAACTTAAAAGGCCAGGCTGTAAATAATTGACACATTTCATGCATAGTGAAAACCGATCACGTCTCAGAGTAATACATGTAGCCTACTGCACAGAGACGATGTTGGGTTTCCAGCAAGTTTGTATAGCATCACGCTACACCAGGGCTTTCTCAACTGGCACATTTTGGTTCCTCGGAAGTTGTTGGAGCATATAAGTTTTTGGTTTCCCATTGGTTCTGGAACCATAGCCATACGTTTTCTTGACTGGTAAAACCTGCCCCTAGTTTTTTTTGTTCTGAGAACGGAAGTGAACATTTAGCATGTTCTGGGAACATTAGTTTTTAGGTAGCAGGGAGGTTCTGAGAACATTTTACTATGGTTCCCTGAAAGTTTTCCTGGGAAGTTTAATTAACGTTGTAAGAATGGAAATTATGTTATTTGAAGAGAACATGTTTCAATAAGACTTTTAAAAGCACTGCTAACCTTAAGATAATTCCAAGCACATATAGGGCACGTGGAAATGAATTTGCTTAGCCATTAATCATCAATAAGACTTTTAAAAGCACTGCTAACCTTAAGATAATTCCAAGCACATATAGGACATGTGGAAATGAATTTGCTTAGCCATTAATCATCAATAAGACTTTTAAAAGCACTGCAAACCTTAAGATAATTCCAAGCACATATAGGACACGTAGAAATGAATTTGCTTAGCCATTAATCATCAATAAGACTTTTAAAAGCACTGCTAACCTTAAGATAATTCCAAGCACATATAGGACACATGGAAATGAATTTGCTTAGCCATTAATCATGCAAACACATTTACATTTTATTGTGGCATTGCATCAGTAAGATTCAAACCTATGATATTCTGTTCTCTATCCATGGAATTAGTCCACTGCACCACCAGGACAGAATTAGCATGCCATTTTTTTTATTTTACTCATACAAAGCTGTTGATTTTATTCTATTCAACCAGACCCCATTTCAAAGGAAACGAGCACTCATTAAGATCAGGTGTGACCATGTTGGAAACATTATGCTGAAGTACTGAAATTCTCACCTAAGACACATATGGTTCTCAGAACGTAATCTGCTAGCTCGGTATCTTGCAACATTCCCAGAATGTTGTGGGAAGGTTGTATGCAAAATAACCATAGGACAACCACACTCTCACCAAGCTATAAGAAACATATGGTTCTCAGAATGTTATGTGCTAGCCGGGTATGGACTGTACACAGACAGTCCTTTGAAGGTTGTGTTTCTTTGCTCACATTTATTTTCTCAATATTTTTCCAACATATGTTATCATCTGACACTAACACCAACAACATTAGCAACACTAGCACCAAGGACAGCGCCGACTAGAAAGAAAGACAATTTTGTCAACAATTTGGTTAAATGTTATTAACAATAACAAAAATAATGACACAACTGTTAATTAGTGAAAGCTGATGGCGAATAGAGGGAGTGTTTGAATATGGGGAGTGTCTGAAGTCTGTTATAGAGCTGGGATGAATGCAGGTAGCATAACATGGAGTTAGAATACATGTAATGAACCTGTTGATCTCTCTCGCTCTCTCGCTCTCTCTGTCTCTCGCTCTCTCTCGCTCTCTCTTATTCTTTTCCCCTCTCTACTCTGTCTCTCGCTCTCTCTCGCTCTCTCTGTCTCTCGCTCTCTCTCGCTCTCTCTTTTTCTTTTCCCCTCTCTACTCTGTCTTCTCTCTCGCTCTCTCTCTCTTTTTCTTTTCCCCTCTCTACTCTGTCTTCTCTCTCTCTCTTTTCCCCTCTCTACTCTGTCTTCTCTCTCTCTCTTTTCCCCTCTCTACTCTGTCTTCTCTCTCTCTCTCTTTTGTCTTCTCTCTCACCGCCCCTCTTCCCTTGTTTTTCTCTCTACCTCGGTTCTGGCTCATTGTGCACAGAACATTTCACAATAACTGAACGTGATACTTGTCAAGATTATAATACATGCATTGTAGTTCTGTGTGTAATTTATTTTCTTGCCAGTCATATTCCTGAAAGAAGTTCCTGTGTTGTCTCCCACATTGTCCCTCTAGCACCTTACTGATCCATTCATAATAGATGAACTGTTAGGTAACAAGAATCTGGCTACAACTGCTACAATCTGACTTTATTCAGAGTCCCGGGAAAGGGTGAGATATAAAGCTCGCAATATGCAGGGCTTGACTTTTATTGGAAACTTTTATTGGAAACCACAGTTTCATGCTCTCTCTCCACCTCTCTCTCTCACACACACACACACACACACACACACACACACACACACACACACACACACACACACACACTCAAAGAAAATATAAACAGTCAAGAAATGAACTATTGATCATAAAAAAGATTTTAAAATATATTTATTTTCATCTTCATTTTGGTATGCAATTTCTCCCAGACATGTTGAAAAAGGATAACAATTATAAATGAAGATTGCTTTCCTCAATATGTACAGTTGAAGATGGAAATTTACATACACCTGAGCCAAATACTTTTAAATTCAGATTTTCACAATTTCTGACATTAAATCCTTGTAAAAATTCCCTGTCTTAGGTCAGTAAGGATCACCACTTTATTTTAAGAATGTGAAATGTCAGAATAATAGTAGAGAGAATGATTTATTTCAGCTTTTATTTCTATCATCACATTCCCAGTGGCTTAGAAGTTTACATACACTCAATTAGTATTTGGTAGCATTGACTTTAAATTGTTTAACTTGGGTCAAACGTTTCGGGTAGACTTCCACAAGCTTCCCACAATAAGTTGGGTGAATATTTGCCCATTCCTCCTGACAGAGCTGGTGTAACTGAATCAGGTTTGTAGTCCTCCTCTCTCGCACACGCTTTTTCAGTTCTGCCCACACATTTTCTATGGGATTGAGGTCAGGGGTTTGTGATAGCCACTCCAATACCTTGACTTTCTTGTCCTTAAGCTATTTTGACACAACTTTGGAAGTATGCTTGGGGTCATTGTCCATTTGGAAGACCATTTGCAACCAAGCTTTTACTTCCTGACTGATGTCTTGAGATGTTGCTTCAATATATCCACATAATTTTCCTCCCTCATGATGCCATCTATTTTGTGAAGCACACCAGTCCCTCCTGCAGAAAAGCACCCCCACAACATGATGCTGCCACCCCGTGTTTCATGGGTGTTATTCGGCTTCCCCCTTTTTCCTCCAAACATAACGATGGTCATTATGACCAAACAGTTCTATTTTTTTTCTTCTTCAGACCAGATACATTTCTCCAAAAAGTACGATCTTTGTCCCCATGTGCAGTTGCAAACCGTAGTCTGTCTTTTTTATGGTAGTTTTGGAGCAGTGGCTTCTTCCTTGCTGGGCAGCCTTTCAGGTTTTGTCGATATAGGACTCTTTTTACTGTGGATAT
Organism: Oncorhynchus keta; assembly: GCF_023373465.1. NCBI lineage: Eukaryota > Metazoa > Chordata > Actinopteri > Salmoniformes > Salmonidae > Oncorhynchus > Oncorhynchus keta. The sequence goes on from NC_068447.1 coordinate 34,073,465, forward strand.
AGATACTTTTGTACCAGTTTCCTCCAGCATCTTCACAAGGTCCTTTGCTGTTGTTCTGGGATTGATGTGCACCTTTCACACCAAAGTACGACATCAAATTATGTCAATTAGCCTACCAGGAGCCATGACATAATTTTCTGGAATTTTCCAAGCTGTAAAGGCACAGTCAACATAGTGTATGTAAACTTATTACCCACTGGAAATGTGATACAGTGTGTTCGTGAAATAAGTGAAATACTCTGTCTGTAAACAATTGTTGGCAAAATTACTTGTGTCATGCACAAAGTAGGTGTCCTAACCCGACTTGCTAAAACTATAGTTTGTTAACAAGAAATTTGTAGAATGGTTGGAAAACGAGTTTTAATGACTCCAACCTAAGTGTATGTAAACTTCCGACTTTAACTGTAAATCTATTAATGCTGCAGTTTAAAAAAACATCCTTTAAATATACAGTGTTTCCTTGCACCTCTCTTAAACAAGTGACCACATGCTGATTTGAAAATCTTTTTTAAATACTGAGTCTGTCAGTATTTAGGTTCTGTCACTGCTGTAATAATATTTGAAGATAAATACACAACGCAGCGGACTAAAGGTCAAGAGGGAATTTGTAATCAATTGAAATAGTTGTTTTTCTGTAATGGGGAACTGCATATTAATGAGTCAGGGACACGGGAGGAATTTCAGTCCGGGACTCATAGCTACACGTGGCAAGTTCTTATTTGTCTGAAATGTCTATACATTGAGCCTGAAATGGGATAATTGTTATTTGGCCATTTGTCCAATTTTACTTCCAGGAATTATAATTGGTCAACCACAGGCTAGGGTTGGGTTATAAAATACATCCTGTCTTTTTGTTCAGAAGAGAAACCATTGAGGACAGGGAAGAATGACCATCTACCATCTACTTTCCAGCATAACAACTATGATTTGTTCTCTTTGAAGAAATATATTTTTCTCCCCCTGATTTGCTTTGGGTCTGTGTTCTTGAAGAATAACATCAACTACTAACACTGCTACCAATCTCAGACAGTGAAGAAATACTTTCTCTCTTTCCCACTCAAGTGACAGTCAGTCACGGTGGTGGTTGATCCCAGTGGTGGTTGTTCTCACTGGCTCAGTTTTATTACCTTTAAAGTAGCTGACAGACTTCCCTGGATGTGGATACCTCCAGTGTCTGTCTGATGGACATGGAACCTGTAAGACCTCTTTGAGCTTGGATAGAGATAGACACAGGTTGTTGTATGTGTACCTGTGGATGTATGTGCGTGTATATGTGTTTAAATGTCAACAAGTGATTGGTATGAGCCCTTCCTGATATAAGAAGGCAGACACTTGTGTCTTCAAGGCAAGGATACATTTGACTCTTGTATATTGACACCGAGGAGAATCATGCACCAGTCATATGTTCTATGAGTGAGACAGAAAAGCGTCTTCTGAAACACAATAATTAATTTCTGCTCCCCACTGTGATCCTATTGCCCATTTGGGGCCTAAGTATGAGTGCTGATGAAGCATAACGGCCAAACAGCAGTCTCCTGTCGGATTAGGATATCACTGTCAGACGCATGGCTGCCCAGCCGCACTCTGAGGGCCATATTAGCACAGTGCACGGCATTACCAGGCTTCAGCTCTCTGTTCTGAAATCGAGTTGAGCCCCCCACTCTGGCTACCTATTCCATCCAGACAGACATATTGGTCCAGGGGCCATTTGTTTGCAGCTGATGCATTCAATATACACCAGCCAGGTATTATGATGGCCCATAATGGAACATACAGTTGATACCAAGTAGTTCATAACATGGAGGGTGTAGGTGGATGATGGGTGTAGGTGGATGTTATCGCGGCTGTACGAAATGCTTATGTTCCTAGCTCCAACAGTGCAGTGTAATACCTTACAATACAATACACGCATATCCCAAAAATTAAAAGAAAGGAATTAAGAAATATAGAAACATTAGAACAAGCAATGTCCAGAATATAAATATATACTGTATGTATGTATATGATGGTGTGTATAGACCTCATGGACAGTATATGAACAGAAAAGGTGTACAGAAGTAGTTATAGGATGAGCCTTGACTAGAATACAGTATATACATAATATGAAGAGGGTAAAACGGTATTTAAACATTATTGAAGTAACCAGTGATCAAAGTACATATGGCAGTAGTCTCTAAGGTGCAGAGTTGAGTACCGGGTGGAAGCCAACTAGTAACAGTGACAGGGCAGAGTACTGGGTGGAGGCCGGCTAGTGCTGACTATTTAATAACAGTCTGATGGCCTGGGAATATAAGCTTTTTTTCAGTCTCGCTGTCCCAGCTTTGATGCACCTATACTGTCTCTGCCTTCTAGATGGTAGTGGGGTGAACAGGCCGTGGCCCGGGTGGCTGAAGTCCTTGACGATCTTCTTGGCCTTCCTGTGACACCGGGTGCTGTAGAGGTCCTGGAGGGCAGGCAGTGTGCCCCCGGTGATGCGTTGCCATACCAGGTGGTGATCCTTTGAAGAGCCCAGTGCAGTTGCTGTACCAGGCTGTGACACAGCCGGACAAGATGCTCTCAATGGTGCTGTAGGTTTATAAGGGGCCAAACTAATTTCACACCTACACACACAAATGCACACTCTCAGACTATTTTCTTGTTGCTCATACACTGTAGGGATGTCAAGTGAAGTAAAATGTTTGTCAGTGACACCTGATGAAAGTGGATGTTGAGAAACTGAAGTTGTAATGGGGAGATGTTTTTTGATACTTGCCGAGTTGCTATGTAGTCAGCAATTGCCCTCTATACCTCTTACTCCTCTTCAACAGACAGACAGATGATCTTGATCTGCTCTTCCCATCTGGGTCCTGTGTCTAGAACATCTGGTGTAGATGCCACCGTGCGTGCAGTCTCCGACTCTGACAGCAAAAGTCATGGCCCAGGCACATAACTTCCGTGTCCACATTGGCTAAGAGGGCATGGTGAGAGAGAGTGAGAGACAGAGAGAGATAGAGGGGGGCTGGGGCTGGACTGAGGGGACGGAGAGGGGAAGAGAGGAACAAACTTTATTTAACTTTTTGATTTGATTTGATTTGATTTGATTTGATTTGATTTAACTCTTTGCAAACTGGAAACCATTTATCCGGAGGCTCCATTCATTGTAGCTGGGGATTTTAACAAAGCTAATCTGAAAACAAGACTCCCTAAATTTTATCAGCATATCGATTGCGCAACCAGGGGTGGTAAAACCTTGGATCATTGTTACTCTAACTTCCGCGACGCATATAAGGCCCCGCCCCGCCCCCCTTTCGGAAAAGCTGACCACGACTCCATTTTGCTGATCCCTGCCTACAGGCAGAAGCTAAAACAAGAGGCTCCCACGCTGAGGTCTGTCCAACGCTGGTCAGACCAAGCTGACTCCACACTCCAAGACTGCTTCCATCACGTGGACTGGGACATGTTTCAGATTGCGTCAGATGGAAATATTGACGAATACGCTGATTCGGTGTGCGAGTTCATTAGAACGTCGTCGAAGATGTCGTTCCCATAGCAACGATAAAAACATTCCCAAACCAGAAACCGTGGATTGATGGCAGCATTCGCGTGAAACTGAAAGCGCGAACCACTGCTTTTAATCAGGGCAAGGTGTCTGGTAACATGTCCGAATATAAACAATGCAGCTATTCCCTCCGCAAGGCTATTAAACAAGCTAAGCGTCAGTATAGAGACAAAGTAGAATCTCAATTCAATGGCTCAGACACAAGAGGCATGTGGCAGGGTCTACAGTCAATCACGGACTACAAGAAGAAACCCAGCCCAGTCACGGACCAGGATGTCTTGCTCCCAGGCAGACTAAATTACCTTTTTGCCCGCTTTGAGGACAATACAGTGCCACTGACACGGCCTGCAACGAAAACATGCGGTCTCTCCTTCACTGCAGCCGAGGTGAGTAAGACATTTAAACGTGTTAACCCTCGCAAGGCTGCAGGCCCAGACGGCATCCCCAGCCGCGCCCTCAGAGCATGCGCAGACCAGCTGGCCGGTGTGTTTACGGACATATTCAATCAATCCCTATACCAGTCTGCTGTTCCCACATGCTTCAAGAGGGCCACCATTGTTCCTGTTCCCAAGAAAGCTAAGGTAACTGAGCTAAACGACTACCGCCCGTAGCACTCACTTCCGTCATCATGAAGTGCTTTGAGAGACTAGTCAAGGACCATATCACCTCCACCCTACCTGACACCCTAGACCCACTCCAATTTGCTTACCGCCCAAATAGGTCCACAGACGATGCAATCTCAACCACACTGCACACTGCCCTAACCCACCTGGACAAGAGGAATACCTATGTGAGAATGCTGTTCATCGACTACAGCTCGGCATTCAACACCATAGTACCCTCCAAGCTCGTCATCAAGCTCGAGACCCTGGCTCTCGACCCCGCCCTGTGCAACTGGGTACTGGACTTCCTGACGGGCCGCCCCCAGGTGGTGAGGGTAGGCAACAACATCTCCTCCCCGCTGATCCTCAACACGGGGGCCCCACAAGGGTGCGTTCTGAGCCCTCTCCTGTACTCCCTGTTCACCCACGACTGCGTGGCCATGCACGCCTCCAACTCAATCATCAAGTTTGCGGACGACACAACAGTGGTAGGCTTGATTACCAACAACGACGAGACGGCCTACAGGGAGGAGGTGAGGGCCCTCGGGAGTGTGGTGTCAGGAAAATAACCTCACACTCAACGTCAACAAAACTAAGGAGATGATTGTGGACTTCAGGAAACAGCAGAGGGAACACCCCTATCCACATCGATGGAACAGTAGTGGAGAGGGTAGCAAGTTTTAAGTTCCTCGGCATACACATCACAGACAAACTGAATTGGTCCACTCACACTGACAGCGTCGTGAAGAAGGCGCAGCAGCGCCTCTTCAACCTCAGGAGGCTGAAGAAATTCGGCTTGTCACCAAAAGCACTCACAAACTTCTACAGATGCACAATCGAGAGCATCCTGGCGGGCTGTATCACCGCCTGGTACGGCAACTGCTCCGCCCTCAACCGTAAGGCTCTCCAGAGGGTAGTGAGGTCTGCACAACGCATCACCGGGGGCAAACTACCTGCCCTCCAGGACACCTACACCACCCGATGTTACAGGAAGGCCATAAAGATCATCAAGGACATCAACCACCCGAACCACTGCCTGTTCACCCCGCTATCATCCAGAAGGCGAGGTCAGTACAGGTGCATCAAAGCTGGGACCGAGAGACTGAAAAACAGCTTCTATCTCAAGGCTATCAGACTGTTAAACAGCCACCACTAACATTGAGTGGCTGCTGCCAATACACTGTCATTGACACTGACCCAACTCCAGCCACTTTAATAATGGAAATTGATGGGAAATGATGTAAATATATCACTAGCCACTTTAAACAATGCTACCTTATATAATGTTACTTACACTACATTATTCATCTCATATGCATACGTATATACTGTACTCTACATCATCGACTGCATCCTTATGTAATACATGTATCACTAGCCACTTTAACTATGCCACTTTGTTTACTTTGTCTACATACTCATCTCATATGTATATACTGTACTCTATATCATCTACTGCATCCTTATGTAATACATGTATCACTAGCCACTTTAACTATGCCACTTTGTTTACTTTGTCTACATACTCATCTCATATGTATATACTGTACTCGATACCATCTACTGTATGCTGCTCTGTACCATCACTCATTCATATATCCTTATGTACATATTCCTTATCCCCTTACACTGTGTATAAGACAGTAGTTTTGGAATTGTTAGTTAGATTACTTGTTGGTTATCACTGCATTGTTGGAACTAGAAGCACAAGCATTTCGCTACACTCGCATTAACATCTGCTAACCATGTGTATGTGACAAATACAATTTGATTTGATTTGATGTTGATTTGAGGAAGAAGGACAGAGGGGGAGAGGGTGAGAACAAACTCAGGCAACATGAGTAATATTCAAACTGATTTATTTCCTGGGAATGGGAGATACGATATATGGTACTTTTTCCCGCCTTGCGCCAAAGTGCCAGGGCTTGTTATTCTGATCTGGTTTCTTGTCATTTTATGTCATTTCACTGGAGAATTGTCCAGCGCTGAAGCAATTTATTTGTCTGCTCCGTTTGGTCACTATGCTGTAATTACCTTCCTTGTTGCTGTATTAGCTTTGTAATCTTAACAACCTGGGGGGAAGGAGATTTGGAAATGAGACTCATGCAGATAACTGGCCAGCAGCTTTTCAAATGATCCAGCCTGTTCTCATATACTTGACGTAACATAGTAAACGTAAATCCAGCACACTCAAATCAGTATGATATGTTACGTTTGGTATGGTTACACAAGACAGAAGGTTACTAAAGACAAAAACTAAAGTAGGGTGGTTGGTCGGGGTGTTGGGTATAAGTTTAACGTGACCCCAAGGTTGCATGTTTGAATCTCATCATGGACAACTTTAGCATTTTAGCTAATTAGCAACTACTTACAACTTTTTAGCTACTTTGAAACTACTTAGCATGTTAGCTAACTCTTCCCTAACTGTAACACATTAACCTAACTCCTAACCCTAATCTTAACCCCTAACCACTAGCCTAGCTAACTTTAGGCACCTAATTAATATTAGTGTTAGCCACCTAGCTAACGTTAGCCACAACAAATTGGAATTCTAGTATCATAGGTTTTGCAAATTCGTAACATATTGTACGAATTGCAATTCGTAACATATCATACGAAATGGATGATGGACATCCACAAATTAATACATGCCATACAAAACGTAGCATTTCATATTAATTGGAGTGTCCAGGATTTACATTTACTATGTTACTTCTACCGCTGAGTCCAGGTTGAATTATTATGCTTAGATTATGATCTCATAGAGAATTATCAAAAGAGCTGATTATCCTGGGTAGAGAGATTATTTTCAGGCCACCCACATAATGTTGTAATTCTGTTTGCAGCTGAGGTAACACATAGAGTACAGGACACTCAGGAAGATCATTACCTTCTGGGTACAGATTTGTGAAAGCAGTCACAGGTCTTACAGCCATGAGGGTATGACGCAAAAGGAGGCAAAGTTAAAGGAGTAAAATCAGGTGTAGCTTTATTTATTGAGGTTACTGAAAAATGTTTAAAAAAAGACTTACAAAACAAACAAATCCCTGAAAGGGTCGAGTAATAAAAAGGACTAGGCCTAAGCCGGCATTCCTGCCAATATAACTCTCTTGGCACTGACGTGGTCTACCTGGCCCAATATTGGACTAAAGGAGCCTAAATATAGTTATAGGACTAAATTATAGTCCAAGGACCTTACATGTTCTGTTCAGAGGCTAATTGGCTCTGGCAGCCAAAACAGTCATACACTCCATCTAAGCGGGAATCGATTCTCAATTGCGGTAAGGTTCTAGAAACAAAAAGCCCCCTACTTTCATATCAAATCAAAATAATTTCATAAATGCAAAATATGCACATACTGTAGACTGTGTTAACCATTTTCTTAGCATCCAAAAGTATTTTTCAGTGACAAGTTTGTAGCGCCCGTCTTCCGTTTACATGCAGGTGTTCTGAGACACAAATAGCTAATTAGCACAGGTAGTCGACTCTGTCTTTCATCTGTTTTCCATAAACAAATGCTGTAACGTGGAAATATGGTCGTGTGGGAAGCCTAACCTTATAAAGGTGTGTAGTAATTGAACCGATTATTTTTTGAAAATGGTTCAATGCTGATATGAAAGATATGTTCTTTAAGTTTCCAAAACCGTGCCGCAAGTGATGCGTGATCATGTTTACAGCAAGCATCGGGCCTCTAAACAAAAGTCCCCCTGGGAAGAAGATACACTACATGACCAAAAGTATGTGGATACCTGCCACTTTGTGGCTAAGCCGTTGTTGTTTCTAGACGTTTCCACTCCACAATAACAACACATACAGTTGACCGGGGCCAATCTAGCAGGCATAAATTTGACAAACTGACTTGTTGGAAAGGTGGCATCCTATGACGGTGTCACGTTGAAAGTCACTGAGCTCTTCAGTAAGGCCATTCTACTGCCAATGTTTGTCTGTGGAGATTGCATGTGTCCTCGATTTTATGAAATATCCAAATCCACTAATTTGAAGGGGTGTTCACATACTTTTTATATATAGTGTACCTTCATCAATACGCGCTAAAGTTAGTTAGCATCTATGAATGGAGTAGGTATGGAGTAGCTTAAACATCTTCCTGAGATAGATTAGCTAGCAACATGCTAACTATTCACAGTCGGACAAAAGGCTTCACTATTTTTTAACAGGTCCTCTTCAAGCTAGGCCATCTCCATCACAGCATTGTAAACCATTTTCCTTATTTATTGAAGACATTGGTTTCTTCCCAGCCTCATTTGAGGAGGGAGGGAGTCAGTGAGTGTCTCCCTTGTGCTCTGCCAAGCCAGCCCTAATCCTCCATGGACCCTGAGCTGCATCTGCTTCACTTTCTTCCCCCTCTCACCCCTCTCTCCAGAACTAGATGTTGTGCTTCAGCTGAGCCTGGGAAGCCTGGGAAGCCTTCATCCATTATGGATGCTGTGTTATAGGAGACTGATCTATAAGATCTCCCTTTGGATTCCAGCAGGACAGGAGAAGCCAGCACAAAGCAGCTAGGCCTCTCTCTGTATCTTTTTACTGTACAGTTACTGGAGCGGGGCATTTTTATCATTTGATTTGCTGTCTATAATTCACAAGGCATGACAGCATACTAAGGCAGCCTGATACAGTATATTGTACAGTGCCTTGCGAAAGTATTCGGCCCCCTTGAACTTTGCGACCTTTTGCCACATTTCAGGCTGCAAACCTAAAGATATAAAGCTGTATTTTTTTGTGAAGAATCAACAACAAGTGGGACACAATCATGAAGTGGAACGACATTTATTGGATGTTTCAAACTTTTTTAACAAATCAAAAACTGAAAAATTGTGCGTGCAAAATTATTCAGCCCCTTTACTTTCAGTGCAGCAGACTCTCTCCAGAAGTTCAGTGAGGATCTCTGAATGATCCAATGTTGCCCTAAATGATTAATGATGATAAATACAATCCACCTGTGTGTAATCAAGTCTCCGTATAAATGCACCTGCACTGTGATAGTCTCAGAGGTCTGTTAAAAGCGCAGAGAGCATCATGAAGAACAAGGAACACACCAGGCAGGTCTGAGATACTGTTGTGAAGAAGTTTAAAGCCGGATTTGGATAAAAAAAGATTTCCCAAGCTTTAAACATCCCAAGGAGCACTGTCCAAGCGATAATATTGAAATGGAAGGAGTATCAGACCACTGCAAATCTACCAAGACCTGGCCGTCCCTCTAAACTTTCAGCTCATACAAGGAGAAGACTGATCAGAGATGCAGCCAAGAGGCCCATGATCACTCTGGATGAACTGTAGAGATCTACAGCTGAGGTGGGAGACTCTGTCCATAGGACAACAATCAGTCGTATATTGCACAAATCTGGCCTTTATGGAAGTGGCAAGAAGAAAGCCATTTCTTAAAGATATCCATAAAAAGTGTTGTTTAAGGTTTGCCACAAGCCACCTGGGAGACACACCAAACATGTGGAAGAAGGTGCTCTGGTCAGATGAAACCAAAATGGAACTTTTTGGCAACAATGCAAAACGTTATGTTTGGCTTAAAAGCAACACAGCTCATCACCCTGAACACACCATCCCCACTGTCAAACGTGGTCCTTCTGTGGCTCAGTTGGTAGAGCATGGCGCTTGTAACGCCAGGGTAGTGGGTTCGATTCCCGGGACCACCCATACGTAGAATGTATGCACACATGACTGTAAGTCGCTTTGGATAAAAGCGTCAGCTAAATGGCATATATTATGGTGGTGGCAGCATCATGGTTTGGGCCTGCTTTTCTTCAGCAGGGACAGGGAAGGTGGTTAAAATTGATGGGAAGATGGATGGAGCCAAATACAGGACCATTCTGGAAGAAAACCTGATGGAGTCTGCAAAAGACCTGAGACTGGGATGGAGATTTGTCTTCCAACAAGACAATGAACCAAAACATAAAGCAAAATCTACAATGGAATGGTTCAAAAATAAACATATCCAGGTGTTAGAATGGCCAAGTCAAAGTCCAGACCTGAATCCAATCGAGAATCTGTGGAAAGAACTGAAAACTGCTGTTCACAAATGCTCTCCATCCAACCTCACTGAGCTCGAGCCGTTTTGCAAGGAGGAATGGGAAAAAATGTCAGTCTCTCGATGTGCAAAACTGATAGAGACATACCCCAAGCGACTTACAGCTGTAATCGCAGCCAAAGGGGGCTGAATAATTTTGCACGCCCAATTTTTCAGTTTTTGATTTGTTAAAAAGTTTTAAATATCCAATAAATGTCGTTCCACTTCATGATTGTGTCCCACTTGTTGTTGATTCTTCACAAAAAAATACAGTTTTATATCTTTATGTTTGAAGCCTGAAATGTGGCAAAAGGTCGCAGAGTTCAAGGGGGCCGAATACTTTCGCAAGGCACTGTAAATCCTGTTGTAGGTTGAAAGGGTTCTGCAGAAAAGCATCTATTCCCTTTTTTGACCTCTGTCTTCCTCCTACTTCCTAATCTAATCAGGGACATCAAAGCCACAACAACGGGACCCTACAACACATTGTTGGGGTTAAGGAGCAGCATGTATCTCCTTTTATGTTGACCTGTTTCCTGCCAGGTGCCCTTCCTAGCCTCCATCACAGGACAAGCCAGGCATGGCTGACAGCTGTATGAGGTTGTTGCCAATGTCGTTGCTGTTGGACTGATTGTCTATGCATGGGACAGCCAATGAAAGAAAGGACGAGAGAGGGGGTAGAGAGAAAGAGAGGTAAAGAGAAAGAGATACACAAACACAGACAGAGGGGGAGAGAAGAAACACAGACTCAGCTGCAGGTCTTTCCCACTGGGCATACATCCACCACTTTATTAGTCTGGCACAGTGGAAGAGGAGAGCCTGCTGTGGGGGGACGAAACACACACGCAGACACAGACAAACATAGACAGACACAGACACACAGACACACATTCAAACAGACACAGACACACACATAGACACCTACACAGACAGACAGAGAAGGCACACAGACACAGGCAAACATAGACAAAGACATAGACACAGACACACAGACATACACACACACAGACAGACACACAGACAGACACACAGACAGACAGAGAAGACACATACACACACACACACACACACACACACACACACACACACACACACACACACACACACACACACACACACACACACACACACACACACACACACACACACACACACACACACACACACACACACACACACACACACACACACACACACACACACACACACACCAATATGTTCAAATAGAGACGGAAGCCATACAGCTGAGGTGATGGGTTTGGAGAGGAGAATTGAGCGAGGGGAATGTGGGGTCCAAGCAAATGTCTTCATCAGTTAAGTGATATTCATACTTTGATTATGAACGTCCTGTGCTCTCTATTTGAAGCAGGATATTTTATAAGCCTTTGGTAAAACACCCTGGAGAGATTCTGCTTTCCACATGAAGAAAGTGGGACGTGGCTACGAAGCAGCCTATGAACTCGTGCCGCTTATGCTCTGAGTCAGTTATACTCCAGGCCTTATGAGAATAATTCATGACAGTGCTCTAATAGCAAGTGAAGCAAGGGTGTGAAATAGAGAAAAAAAGAACATTTATACGACTGCAGTATTAGACTTGGTGATTTTTCTGTTTGACTATCTAGATTATTTGATAGAAACCGTGACCCTCCAATGTTGTTTATGCCCAGATATGTTTAACAAATGCAAAAGCATTGAAGAAGCATGACTCTGCTTATTATCTGCTTCATCACAGCAGAGAGTTAGTGAAAAATGTCTTTCATGTTTTATTGAATTGAAAAGCAGTGCGTGGGAGCTAACGACAATTGAGATAGAATTGTTATAAGAACCATGTGGGAAACTAATATGCAGCAAACCCCCTCACTGAGAGATCTATTGTTGATCAGACCAATGAAATCCCATTTCATCTCTCATTCTTTTTTTAACAGAGCTCTCCCTTTCTCCCCTCTTTTTCTCAGAATCTCATCCCTTTTTCCTTTTATCTTTCAGAAGTCTGATGTCTTTCTGAGCTCAAGGAGAGAGGCCATGTTTCAGTACCTGCAGGTCTGCTCGGGCTGACTGAGGACTTTCTGCCTGCTCCAGGGGGGTGAGCCAGAGAGAAGCTAAACGCCCCTGACTGGCTCTGGAGGAGTGGAGAAAAGAAGGCTTATCTCCCACCTTTGTTCTCTCTAATGCCCCTTGAGATGGCTCTCCACGGACTCACTCCCACCTCAGTCAAAACTGTTTAGTAACTCCACACCATCTCCATACCCCAACTGCAGGGAGAGAGAATACCCCACAAGGAAGTGGAGAAAGAGAGAGAGAAAGCTAATTAGTATTACTGAGATAGTGTCAAAGCTGAGAGACATGAGAAGAGACTTCTGAAGAGAGTTCTGTGCTCTGAGGGATATTGCTGCTAACCTTTAGGACATTTGTTTGTGGTATTTTTTTAAAAGGGACTCATTTTAGTTGGTTGCGGGTTTAACTTAGCCTTCCATCATGACTCTTCTGGGAAGCTGTATGAAGAGGGGGCAGACTGACTGCCACAGAGGTGGTCCGGCTGGGCCCTGTCAGGTCCTGCTCCTGACCTGCTGTATCCTGGTAGTCCTGGGGGCCAAGCCAAAAACACCTGGCCACACACACCTCAACTCCATCCGTATTGACGGGGATATCTCACTGGGTGGGCTCTTTCCTGTACACGCCAGAGGCAACAATGGGAAAGCCTGTGGGGAGCTGAAGAAGGAAAAGGGGATCCACAGACTGGAGGCCATGCTGTTCGCCTTGGACCGCATCAACAACGACCACGAGCTGCTGCCCAACATCACTCTGGGGGCCAGGATCCTGGACACCTGTTCACGGGACACCCACGCCCTGGAGCAGTCGCTCACCTTTGTCCAGGCGCTCATCGAGAAGGACGGGACGGACATCAAATGCCTGAGTGGCGGGCCGCCCATCATCACCAAGCCTGAGAGGGTGGTGGGCGTCATCGGGGCCTCCGCCAGCTCCGTGTCAATCATGGTGGCCAACATCCTGCGCCTCTTCAGGGTAAGTGCCTTACACTTATTGGTTAATGGCTGTGAATCATGGTGGTGGCTATGAAAGTAGTCTCTCTCAACAGTCGTTTGTAGGCTGGCAGGCAGCACGCTCTGCAAGTGAAAATGCAAGCGAGGCTGCAATGTGACAGAAATCTGTAGCTGATGCTATTGCCTGAATCATGTATGATTATCAAAAGGCTAGGTTGCTTTTACTGGTAAAAGTGTTTTTAATTTTTTTCATGAAAGGATAAAGATCTGTTCTGTCATTTTTCAACATTATGGAAATGTTGATGTGATAAAAACACTCCCCACATTTTCTATAGGCTTTTACTCCATGTCTTCGCTCTAAGGTGATATTACATAGTGTAGCTAGAGGCATATTCAATATCTCACATTTCAGGAATGCTCTGTGTCTGTGAAAATGCACCATGTCGCTCTTGCACGTGTAACGGATGTGAAACGGCTAGCTTAGTTAGCGGTGGTGCGCGCTAAATAGCGTTTCAATCGGTGACGTCACTTGCTCTGAGACCTTGAAGTAGTGGTTCCCCTTGCTCTGCAAGGGCCGCGGCTTTTGTGGAGCGATGGGTAACGATGCTTCGAGGGTGACTGTTGTTGATGTGTGCAGAGGGTCCATGGTTCGCACCCGGGTATGGGCGAGGGGACGGTCTAAAGTTATACTGTTACATATGGGCATCAACTCATTCATGTGAGGAATTAGGTTCACACAGGGACGAAAGTAAGGCAGAACGGTCCGGTACAGAGTCCCTGCAAAATAAATAGTGGGGTACGCCGTACCGGTAAAACATGAGCCAAAATATCTGGGGGTTATTACACCATTACTGCATGTCAGAGGCATGATAAATTAACGAAAGGACTTGAAAACGAGTGATATAGCCTATGCTCTAAAATGCGATGTGGTCAGATGATAACACAGACATTTTGCTAAGGCAGAGATGATTGGCCGAAACCAAGACGCGTGTGGACAGCAGTAGACACATACATTCTGGCCTAATGACAATCGCCAAACGTCCTTACAATTTCTGGTGTTTTGTGTAACAGATGTCTCTTTCCATTCACCACTGTTTGGAGGCTGGAAATGTGTTGTGAGTGGATGAATGTGCACGGGTAGCCTAGTAAAGGAGCCTTCTGAAGTGATTGTTTGTCAAACTGATGAAAACATCATGACTGGTTGGGTTTATGTCACAATAAATTGTAAACGTTAAATGACAGATCTTTACGACTAGGCCCACAGGGATCCTATTGAATTAATAGGGATGGTATATGTAATTCTATGATTAGGCAAGCGCATGACCCATAGGAGGTCCTGCATCGGGAAAAAAATGTAATCTATTTTCACCCCAGGGTTTAATCCCCTCATTAAACCAATTAAAAATCATATTCCAAAATATTTTTTCTTATCAAACCAACATAGTCTTCTGCCTGTATGTTGGCCATCTGCGTTTGCCCCAGTTGGATGTGGTCTTTGTGGTTTGTAAGTTTTATAAAAGTCCCATTAGAACCAGACATATTTTTCACTGTTCTGACAGTTGAAGCTCATCATTAGTCCTCAGCCTCTCCCCATAATGACATTCATTTGGGAAGTCCTTAGTGGTGTTTTGCCTCTAATTAAATAGGGCAAGTCATGCATGTAACCATTTGAGCTCATTCAACACTGATTAAAGATCTAAAACGAGCCTCAACAGTATTATGTTTGCTCTCAGGATCCAAACATAATGTGCCAGTGTGAAAACAAAAGTAAACACAAACACAAGACGACAGGCCCTTTCATAATGCCAACACAAAGCTGTCATAGGAATGATGAAGATGCCAGGCAGAACAATGGGAAAACAGTTGGGCTGTTTTATAATGTAGCTACAATATTATGAAGCTCATAGAACATTTGGAACATTGGAAGGAAGGTTTGGATGCTTGAGGCTTGTTTGAATAACATCATTCCCATAATACAATATCAGCACAGCGATCTGTATTCTCTGTATTGTGTTCACAGTGCCAGACAGTGACAGTAACAGATAATGCTTGGGGGCATGCAGAGCATAAGCTGGTTGGATTTAAACTGTGTGTAATCAGTGTTCTTAGCTTCTCAGGTCACCTCAGTGGCGAGCATGTACTGTAATCGCCCCCCTGTCTGTATTTGTACTGCAATTATACTGAATATAAGGCAGAAAACAGCTATGCACCTCGTTGTGATTTCCAAGGCTATGTGCTCTGATAAGTACCCTTTTGTGCTCTGCGCAAATATCATTTTAATATCAAATTGAGAAGCTGGGAAATGTCCCCAAAACATAAAAGTCAACAAGGATCATCGGGAGACACTCTACTGCAGTAGCTGACAGAAGCACTCTGTGTTTGGGGTAAGGATATAGTAACCAGTGCTGTGCTCACACCATGCTGGACTACCTCAACCTGCCTACGCCTGGATCACATCGCCATCATTAGCTCGATATAATGGCTCCTCTTCATTAGTGAATGAGGGTGGTAATTGCAGCAGATTCATACTCCTCTTGTTTCAAATTATTTCAAGAACTTGACTTGATACTGTATCTTTCATCTGCACAACCTATGTTTTTGTCTCTCATCCTTGTTGTTGAGGAATGAGTGTGTGTTCTTCAGATGATTGGATGATGGCGGTAAGAAAAGATGTGTGGAGAAGATTGCACTGATTTCAGATTGCACTGATTTCAGATTGCACTGGTTTCAGATTGCACTGGTTTCAGATTGCACTGGTTTCAGATTGCTCTCGTTTCTAATTCAGTTACAGTGATGAAAGGCTCATGGCCAAGTGGTACACCAACTAAGTGCAGGTCACTAGAGCCCCGTTTCCACTGGCAATTAAAATTAGTGCCAAATTAGGGTCAAATTAAAGCTGGCTCGAATGGAATTCTCAAATTCTAGCTGGGCCGAAGGAAACCGGGGGTGGCGCAGCCCAGTTTCACAACTGGTGTTAGCTCGATTAGAATGTGGGCTGCTGACACCGTTACTATGCAATCACCAAGCTGATCACTGCTGGATGCTGACACAATGTTTAGCTAGCTCATCAGGGCTTGTTGCTGTTAGCTAGCACATGGACAAGCAGTACTGCAGTTGTCAGACATGACACACATTTCCACCATAGCTAGATCCTGCATTCATTTTTGCACTACACAATGAACTTTTATTAAAACAGTCAACCCTCGGTTAGCTGTTTCAGAGTTGAACGTGAGCTAGCGGGAATTTTATCCGTCCAGGTCATATTGAAAGTTAGCTACTTAGCTACATCATATGGTTAGCTAGGTAATAGCCAATGCAATGTCAAGCAAGAATCAAGGTAGGAATTAAGCTAGCTAGCCTGTTATGCTAGCGACAATGCTAACCGTTTAGCTAGCTAGCTAACGTCAGCAAGCTAAATGTTGCTAGCTGTCTCTAACTGGTAATGGTAGTAGTAACATTAGTCACAGCATGGTGATGATTACAGTTCTTCAACATCTTGCTAGCTAGCTTGCAACATTAAGAAAGTCAACTGCAGTCACATATTGGCTACCTAGCAACATGACATAATTTCCCATTTCTGGAGTAGGATTGCAATTTTTTATTGATTTAGAATTTTTATTTAACCACCTTTTCTCCCCAAGTTCATGGTATCCAATTGTTAACCCAACGAAGCCGCACTGCTTCTTAACACAGCGCGCATCCAACCCGGAAGCCAGCCGCACCAATGTGCCGGAGGAAACACAGTGCACCTGGAGACCTGCTTAGTGTGCACTGCGCCCGGCCCGCCACAGGAGTCACTAGTGCGCGATGAGACAAGGATATCCCTACCGGCCAAACCCTCCCTAACCCGGACGACGCTAGGCCAATTGTGCGTCGCCCCATAGACCTCCCGGTCGCGGCCGGCTGCGACAGAGCCTGGGCGCAAACCCAGAGTCTGTATCGCAGTGTTGCAGTGCCCTAGACCACTGCGCCACCCGGGAGGCCCTCAGTAGGAATGCAATTTGAGCTAGCCCACCAAGGCCAGCGATGTCTTCAACGTGCCAATGGAAACGGGGCTCTAGGTGAGCTCTAGATAATGACAGTCAGTAGGTTACACACACTCCCTTTTCAATGTCATAACAGGGTCGGGTAGATTTTACTGACCATTATTACCTCAACATGGACAATTTCAGGTGTTTTACACATAACTGTTGCACCTTTTTCTTTATTTTAAAAGCAGAAAGTAGGCCATCTTCTCAGCCCTGGCAGACTAGCTGAGGATAGGACTGTTCCCAGCCGCACATAAGCTATACCCAGTGAACTCTTGGTGAGTCAACTGTTTCCTGTGCCGAGGTCAGGGGATCTTTTGTTTGATTTGAACAAGCAGTTTGGGTCCCAGCCCTTCTTCTTACTGTTCCTTGCCATGCCTAAGGGTAGTGGCCAAAACACACTGCATGCTTGCTATTGTTATCAGAATGCTTCATTCTTTTCCCCCCACTTCCCTCTCCCAGTCTTAGAGCAGCTGAGGCTGGGTAAAGTGTTTACTCAGCACTCTGGAGCAGTAGGCTCCCGTCCCTATTGTGCTGTATGAATATTTGATTCCCAGTTTACGTAATGTCCGCCTGGGGATCCGGTTAGGGTTTGAAAGCTCCCTCCCTCCATGGTTGGCCCTGCCTGCTCATTCTCTGTGATGTTCTCATCAGTTGAGCATTTTACTGCAACATAAGCAGGAGCAAAGTGTCCTAGCGCCCAGGCTAATTTGCAGAGGGCTGGTTATGACACTGTAGCGACTGCAATTGATTACCCACTAACGACAAGGCTGGTTTTAGTAAGGCATCCAGGTTTGTGATCATGTCTTGGAGATGTCGTCTCTGGCCCTGTGCATGTCCGCTCTTAACTCGGTCTTGTGTAGGCTACTGTATCAGCACTCTAGCTGTCACATGGGCATGAAGGTGGAATCAAATGCCACTGTTGAGTTGCTGAGACATAACCATATGTTCTCAAAGAAGAATAGGGGCGCTTCGGCCACCTCCACCGAGGTGTACAGTCTGCTAAGGTACAAACAGCCTACACGCATGCCAGTACCTCTGCCTTCTAAGCAGCAGGGGAAATGTCTTCAGAGAGTAGAGGGGAGGGAGGTGAGAGTAGCTTAGAGGAGAAGACGGGGGAGCCTGTAGTTAGCTGTAAAAGGAGGGTTAACTAGCTGTCTGTTGTGCTGTCTGTGAAGCAGAGAGACTTTGCAGCCCCTGTCTCTTCCCCTATTAGAGACAGAGATTGTAGACCCTCAGACACTGTACCTTCCTCCTCTCAGCATCTCAACATGTTGAGACAGCGTTCTCTCTGGATTAACGCAGGAACCATCATGTAAAAACCTTACACAAAAATAAATCAATTTGGAAAATGTGATAAAAGGATGCCTCTGCTCTGTTTGCAGGATGCTGGGTAGACATTTACAGGAATCTGTAGAATGCCTGTGCTGTAGGGAATGTGGGGAACCAGAATTATTTTCAATGGGATACCTTTGAGAATTAATTTGGCAAGAAAGTAGCTGAGTATTTGGCAAAACTAGACTGAATGAAGATGGCAACTGTGTGAGCTGAAGCACAACTACACAAAGCTAGTAGCTCTCAGTAGCTACCTCAGTAGCCAGTAGCTCTCTTTATCACTCTTGAGACAGGCCTGCCAAGGTGTGTCCTGTCACCTTCATGGATCCTCAGCATCGTAGCTCTGTGGTAATGAAGAATAATTGTTTCTCTCTAAGTGGACTCCTATTCTGCACTAAGTGTAAATTGGTGTAGCCACACAAAATCAGGTCATTCAAGCCAGCCATTTCAGCCCTTTACCCACCCATCCATGCCCAATAAATCCAAGGAGTGAATTTTCTACTCGCACGTGACTTTTAAAATCCCATGCAGGCAAAGCCAACAAGGGAAGAAAAGCAAACGAGTGTCTCAAAATACTTGTAGTAAATAGTTTTCTGCAGGTTTACAGGCCAGTGGTTGTGCAGTGTCACTCAACCAGACTTTTACAGTCGGGAAGACCTGATCCTTGCAGCTGTTTTCCTAACTGTTCATTGTGGTCGTTCCCTTCCATATAGAGCTCCGGTCATAGCGGAGCCACTCCTTTATTACAGGACTAGTTCAGACTCAAGTCGCTTAGCCGACTTGTGCAAATCCCATCACAGGAAGCTGGAACACCAGCTGCTAATCACTATCCATAGTGGTGAAGGGGCATGGTGCGGTGGTCTCCACATGTGCACTGCTCGCTGTGTGGAGACGCTTGGTTTCACTCAAATTAATTTGTGGCATTTAATTACTGTAAGTTTGCAGGTCTGCGGAGTGAATGTTGCATGGTGGGGAGGGGAGGATGTCGAGTTTGTTTTTAAAATGGATGGTAAAAAATGTTTCACTTCCTGAGAGAACTCTGTGGAGACTAACACCATCTGCACTGATTTTAACAGCAGAGGAGATACACATGTATAGTGCTTTGGTAGGAACACAAGACAAGCTACACCTGTGATAACAGCTCCAATGTTCTGACCCTCTTCATAGTCATTTGACATTGTGTATTCTCAAGGCATGATAGCATAAATCATTTTTTCTGTAACACAGTAGCCATACAACATGAATAATGTTCAACACTGTGTGTTTATCAAGTATCCTCTTACCCTTCCCCCTGTGAAAATAGGGGATTGTTTTGGAGAAAATCCAGTGTTACAATCATGCTGCTAATTTAATGTTGGCATTTTCTCCAATTACTGTACATCACTTCTTCAGCACTCCTTGAAGCTCAGTCCTTGGATTTTTGACACTGTAAATTGTCAGTAAGTCTTTTGATTTTGGTCTACATTTAGAAACTGTCCATATGCTTACTTGCAATTGTAAGTCCTCAAAACCATTGATGTCATCTTATGTCCTGTGAACTTGTCTCATAGATGCAACTACAGCACTCCCCCTGTCTCGAAATCTAACACTAAGCCCATGCGTTCCAGATATTCATCTTTAAACAACCACATCTCCAAAATAGAACCCAAGCAGCAAATCCATGGTATCTCACAGTTTCCTAAAAAATAACTCAGGATTAGTCGCTTGGAGCTGTCTCCCCTGGAAAATCTACCCATCAACCAAATAACATTCTGTGACCTACTGTCTGAAGATGTATGCAATGTATGTAGATTTGTAGTTGTAAAGATGGATGAGTGGTCACAAGAGAGACAAATGACACAGTTGTTAGTAGGTTAAATATATTTGAATTAATGTGATTGATGGAGGCATGACAGTTATTGATTCTGTGAACAGTGAAATTTGATGGAGAAGTGACAAGTGGGACGTCGGAGTGATGGTATATAACAGCAAATATGTTGTGACAAATGGACATACTCTGTTTTTATCCCTGCACACTATTGAACATTGCCTGAATGATGACAGTAAAAGCATTACCACTAAGAAATGTAAATGCACTGCAATGTTAGCGTAATGATAGAAAATCTCAGATCAACACAACTTGTCTATGTTTTCTATGTTTTCTGTGCCATGCCATATCCTCTACCTGGCCTGAAGCAGTGACAGAGAGCTACGGTAAGAAGGTTGGACATCATCCAGTCAACGTGCACGTCAGACATCATGGTAGCTAGCTTCGATGAGTCATCTACCCTCCATCACACAGAGAAATTCACTCTCTCTTCTCTGAGGCAGTCACGATGCTCCATTACAAACGACCATTTGAACGTTAGACAACTAGGACCAAACATATTCATTCAGAAGTGTGAAGATGTATTTATTGCATTAGTGACCTTCAGCAGCACTTCATTTGCTTTAATTGTTGAATATAGTTTCAGAAATGTTGAAACAAAATGACGAGATACATATATAGTAACAGTATGAAATGTCCATGGGTTTTGATGTAATGCTCTCTTTTCTGATATTACATCAGACTAGAGAACAATGTCAGGACAGAACAAATAAAAGGGCATAAACAATAAGACACCCACCCGTTAAAACTTTTGTACACACCAACATTAGCAGATAGACAGAGAAGGATCAATTCTCATTTACTGGTTAATTATCTCTTTCCAGACCTCCCTCAGTCAGTAAAATAGACTATGTCTGTAATAAATCCCTACACAGAACACAGGGTTTATGTTGTACACCTCAGCCAGTTTTATTATTTGTTCCGTAAAATCATTAAACAGTCAAGCAAGCTGTGAAGACCCCCTCCCGTACAAATACAACATACCTCTTAGATTGCACTCCTGTTCAGGTATTTAACCTGAGGCAGGGAACTGTTGTGACAACATACTCTATTTCCTGGAATTGTACCCTCGTCTTTTTCCCGCTGTTGAAAGGTAATATTTGAAGTTACACAATGGAAGGAAAGTTGGTCCATATTGGTATTGATTTCACACAAGTTTGAGGTGCTGACATTTAAATGAAGATAAATGTACTAACATAGTACTGCTGTTGCAGACAATTGTTGGGAAGTCTGGGAAAAAAATCAGATTGTATTATCAATGTCCCTGCCTAGGATGCCATCATACTCACTGTGTTGGTCAAGGATCCATTCTTGCAAGAGCACCAGTTCAGTATGGAAGCTTATGGTAAACACTGCAACACAAAGCATTAACAGCTAGGAAATAACTGCGTATATAAATGAGTTTTGGTTGTATGTACGTAGTTATTGAAGCAGACCACAGCCCTTGCCCAGCTAGAGGGTTTGTGGTCAAGCGTTTCCTACCTGACTGGGCCTGAAAAGATGCTAAACATTTCTTGGAGGCTGCTAGGTCATGTGTGAAATCTTATTCCTAAGAAAACCTGTTTTGTGTCTCTTCAGTGTTGACCCTGCGGCGGTGTGGCATGTTCTGTGGTGGTTTATCTTAGTCAGGACTACTTTATTCCCTGTACTTCTAATTGACTCACATACAGTAATAGTTCAATCTGATCTGACAGTTCTGTCTGGACTTTATGGCTGGGTCTGAAATGGCAACCTATTCCACATATAGTGCAACAGTTTTGACCAGAATCCTATTCAGACGCATCCTATGAGATGGGTAATTGTGAATAAAGGGTCTCCAAGTACATCCAGAGACAGTGTTGAAAGCATACTGTATGTGCATTAGTAGAAATGGTTATATACAGATGGACTTTCTCCCCTGTGGGAACTGTCTGTACATCAATGCCACAACTACCTCAATCATAATGGAGTTAAATTCAGGGCAGCTCTGTCCCCTCAGAGATAGCCTGTTACAATAAACAGATCGTTTTACGTTTGAGGCGATCGATCACACCTTTACTTTCCCCTCCAGATCTACTACACTGAACCCCTATTTTCTCTGCTTACTGATCCTCTGCTCCAGGCCTTTAGAGGTAGGAAGTAAGTGCAGTGTGGCCAGCTGGATGGCTGGATATGTCAGCCCAGGAGTCCTATAGTCATCCTCAAGGACACTGCAGCTCCTCAGCCCTGATTTGAGTGATTTAATATGCCAGGCTTACATGTTGACCTGAAGGTCTCTTTCCCTCCAGCTCTCCTCTCCTCATCTCTCCTCTCCTCTCTATAGACCAAGGCATGCTCCACAGGCTCAGAGCCATGAAAGCACAGCCCAGTGTCATTGGCATCTGTCCTAAACACAGCTACTGATGAGATATAATTGCAATGCCAAGCAAGGGTCAGTTTAATCTGTTCAGGTTTGTGTAAATCAGGTAGGCAGTTTCCAGGTGTTCTTTAGATGGCAACCTCTTGTCTTCTGTTTGACCCCAGATTTACTCCTACAGTATGTATTTTAATTGGCAGAGTCTAGAGCACATCAGATCAAGCCAAATGTTCTCATTGACCTCGGCTAGAGCTTGGCTGTAAGTTCAGTGCTTGACATTGCAGAAAGAAAAGATCAGACACCCCAAAGAAGCAATGTACTTTTAATCCAATAATTTCCAAAGTCAAACATTCTTCTTAAAAAGCTTGTGCAAAGTATGACATTTACACTCAACAATCCTTAAATTAAGTTTTATTAATGAGAGATCAATTGCTACTATGCCACCGCTTTAAACTTGCTCATATTTTGTGTTTCTAGAAATAAACAAGAAATTAGTGCCACTTGACTTATTTGGATGAGATGAGTACTAGGCACAACTTGAGGATGGGAGGAAACCCTCTGATCAGACACATTATCTAAATGTCAAGGGGATTTTGTGATCATTGTGTGAGTTTCTGTGGAAATAACCAAGCGAGTCAATTTGCAGAGAAATATGAAAATACACAATATATTTCTGAAAGACGTAACTTACAAAATGGTAAGTTATTGTTACTTAAATGAAAGCAGTTTCCAATAATGGATTGTACTTGTAGGTAAAGGTCAATTGTATTTGCAGAATGTTATTTCAACAAAACCAAGTGACAACAAACAGAGCGAATCGGTGCATCTAATAGCATTATAGAAGTAGAGGATGCCATTTGAGGAGGTCACTGAAAATGACCAATCAGATGCTCGCAAGCGATGTTAGAACATCTGGTGAAACAATTCTGATTGGAATTGAAGTAGCAATGTGTGTTTATTTAATGTGACTCTCACCGAGAAATTGCTGTCTTCATTGTGCAGTGTATGTGGACCATTTAGAAAGGGATTATCTGACATGAATGCAGTAACATACAACAGAGATCAGAGTCACAGGGCAAACATCAGAGGCGTTGTTATGATCCTTTTTAAATTGCACTTTAAAACCAGATTGAAGAGTGCTTAAGCCTTCAGTGATGTTTGCAAAGTGGGACGCTGTACTGTTGCCCTTCTGGCTCTTTTCAAGTGTTAAACTGGCCATTAGGTTACTGTTGAAAAATGGTTGGAGGCAAATAGAGAAATCTTTCACCCATAACACTTGCTCATGTGGCATTTCATGCAACCTTAGGCTAACTCATTTTAAACATATTATGGAGCTTATGAGCACTGCTAGTGAATGCTTGAAGGATGTATACAGTACAAAAATATAAATGCAACATGCAAAATAAGGTTTTGCTGAGTTACAGTTCATATAAGGAAATATGTCAATTTAAATAAATTCATTATCCCCTAATCTATGGATTTCACCCACTGGGGAGCCAGGCCTAGCCCATCAGAATGAGTTTTCCCACACATTAGGGCTTTATTACAGAAATATTTCTCAATTCTACTATTTTGTGTGTTTTTTTGCATTGATCTTAACTTTTTCTTGTACATAACGTTTCCACAATCGTTTCCTGTGACTGAAAATACGTTCTGGACATGAGAACAGCAATCACTGACCTCGATTTGAATGAAGATTTCTACTTCAACCGAGTCAACGGGACATAAGTGGAGAGGTAGGTAGCCTAGTGGTTAGAGTGTTGGGCCAGTAATCGAAAGGTTTCTGGATCAAATCCCCGATCTGACAAGGTAGAAATCTGTCATTCTGCCCCTGAGAAAGGCATAAATAACCCACTGTTCCCTGAAGACATGGATGTTGATTAAGGCAGCCCCCGCAACTCTCTCATTCAGAGGGGTTGGGTTAAATGTGGAAGACACATTTCAGTTGTACAACTGGATAGGTATCTATTCTAACCCCAGACCAGGCCCTAATCCTGGAAACTTGGAAAATCTGAAGGCAGTGTAAGAGAAGCTGATGTGTGGGCACCATGGCGAAACTAAGTTGGCGAGTACAGTACATGAATCGTCTCTACTGTCTGTTCTATTAGTAAATGTACAATCACTGGAGAACAAAATGGACGAGTTCCATTCGAGGTGTGTCTCATTCTTAACCACAGCTGGTGCTCATTCCCTAATATTAAGGAAGTCTTACATTTCTGCTCACCTGAGTTAGAATACTTCATGATAAGCTGTAGACCATACTATTTACCAAGAGAGTTTTCATCTATATTTTTCGTAGCTGTCTATTTACCACAAAAAAACGATGTTTGCACTAAGACCGCGCTCAACAAGCTGTATAGGGCCATAAGCAAACAAAAAAATACTCATCCAGAGGTGGCTCTCCTAGTGGTCAGTGATTTTAATTCAGTGACACTAAAATCCATCTTAACTCATTTCTACCAACTAGTGGCGAAATAACTCTAGATCACCTTTACTGTCCCATGCCCTCCATTTGGCAAATCGGACCATAACTCTATCCTCCTGTTTCCTGCTTAAATGGAATTACTCAAACAGGAACTACCAACGATGCTCTCAATATGGAAGTGCTCCTATGAAGCGGATACTAAGACACAGAACTGTTTCGCTAGCAAAGACTAGAACATGTTCCGGTAATATGTTTGAGTAAACTTCCAAGATGGCGTAGAAGTCGGATGTATATTTTGTCTTGTCCCTTCCTGTCCCTTGTAAACATTGTTTTTCCTTGTTTTTTTTCATATATATTTTAATATCACTTTCCATCCACAGACTGAATATACTCTCCTATACTTAAGAACCAGAACTCCCATCAAAAGCTAGCTGGCTAATTGGCTACTAGCTAACCGCAGCCTGCTAGCTTTCTAGAACACTTCGGACTGTTAGCTTAAGATGCCCATCGGACAAATTATTTGGCCACTATACCTAGTTTGCCAATTGGCCTGGTTTACCACACGGAGCCCTGCTGATCCGTCTTCCGAACCGGAACCCCAACAGAAGTTAGCCAGCTAAATAGCTACTAGCTAGTAGTCAGCTCGTCACTGCTAGCGGTCATCAGCTAATGCTAGCATGGGCAACTTTCACCAGTCTGCACAGCGCGACTCAAACCAGAGCAAATCTGACTCATTTTTCTCCATATCTCCGAATCCCTTCCGTAAGCTCTGAACCTTTTTCTTTTTTCTTCGCCTGGATCATTTCTGCTAGCTAGCTGCTATCCGAGTGACCACTCCTGACAAACGTCCCTGTCTTGAAACAAGAACCAATTAGCCTAGATCTAGCCTTGCCAGGCACATCTGCTATGCCCATCTCCCGGCTAGCCAATAGAGGTCCATCAGCCACTCCCTGGGCTACAATACCTATTTTGCCAACCAGCCCCACCCCATCATGACTGGGCTGAGCGGGTACTGTACTTCCTCAGTGGTAGGGAGGCGAGCAGGCCAGAGGTGGATGAACGCAGTGCTCTTGTTTGGGTGTAGGGCCTGATCAGAGCCTGGAGGTACTGAGGTGCCGTTCCCCTCACAGCTCCGTAGGCAAGCACCATGGTCTTGTAGCAGATGCGAGCTTCAACTGGAAGCCAGTGGAGAGAGCGGAGGAGCGGGGTGACGTGAGAGAACTTGGGAAGGTTGAACACCAGACGGGCTGCGGCGTTCTGGATGAGTTGTAGGGGTTTAATGGCACAGGCAGGGAGCCCAGCCAACAGCGAGTTGCAGTAGTCCAGACGGGAGATGACAAGTGCCTGGATTAGGACCTGCGCCGCTTCCTGTGTGAGGCAGGGTCGTACTCTGCGGATGTTGTAGAGCATGAACCTACAGGAACGGGCCACCGCCTTGATGTTAGTTGAGAACGACAGGGTGTTGTCCAGGATCACGCCAAGGTTCTTAGCGCTCTGGGAGGAGGACACAATGGAGTTGTCAACCGTGATGGCGAGATCATGGAACGGGCAGTCCTTCCCCGGGAGGAAGAGCAGCTCCGTCTTGTCGAGGTTCAGCTTGAGGTGGTGATCCGTCATCCACACTGATATGTCTGCCAGACATGCAGAGATGCGATTCGCCACCTGGTCATCAGAAGGGGGAAAGGAGAAGATTAATTGTGTGTCGTCTGCATAGCAATGATAGGAGAGACCATGTGAGGTTATGACAGAGCCAAGTGACTTGGTGTATAGCGAGAATAGGAGAGGGCCTAGAACAGAGCCCTGGGGGACACCAGTGGTGAGAGCGCGTGGTGAGGAGACAGATTCTCGCCACGCCACCTGGTAGGAGCCACCTGTCAGGTAGGACGCAATCCAAGCGTGGGCCGCGCCGGAGATGCCCAACTCGGAGAGGGTGGAGAGGAGGATCTGATGGTTCACAGTATCGAAGGCAGCTGATAGGTCTAGAAGGATGAGAGCAGAGGAGAGAGAGTTAGCTTTAGCGGCGCAGAGCGCCTCCGTGATACAGAGAAGAGCAGTCTCAGTTGAATGACTAGTCTTGAAACCTGACTGATTTGGATCAAGAAGGTCATTCAGAGAGAGATAGCGGGAGAGCTGGCCAAGGACGGCACGTTCAAGAGTTTTGGAGAGAAAAGAAAGAAGGGATACTGGTCTGTAGTTGTTGACATCGGAGGGATTGAGTGTAGGTTTTTTCAGAAGGGGGGCAACTCTCGCTCTCTTGAGGACGGAAGGGACGTAGCCAGCGGTCAGGGATGAGTTGATGAGCGAGGTGAGGTAGGGGAGAAGGTCTCCGGAAATGGTCTGGAGAAGAGAGGAGGGGATAGGGTCAAGCGGGCAGGTTGTTGGGCGGCCGGCCGTCACAAGACGCGAGATTTCATCTGGAGAGAGAGGGGAGAAAGAGGTCAGAGCACAGGGTAGGGTAGTGTGAGCAGAACCAGCGGTGCCGTTTGACTTAGCAAACGAGGATCGGATGTCGTCGACCTTCTTTTCAAAATGGTTGACAAAGTCATCTGCAGAGAGGGAGGGGGGGGGAGGAGGATTCAGGAGTGAGGAGAAGGTGGCAAAGAGCTTCCTAGGGTTAGAGGCAGATGCTTGGAATTTAGAGTGGTAGAAAATGGCTTTAGCAGCAGAGACAGAGGAGGAAAATGTAGAGAGGAGGGAGTGAAAGGATGCCAGGTCCGCAGGGAGGCGAGTTTTCCTCCATTTCCGCTCAGCTGCCCGGAGCCCTGTTCTGTGAGCTCGCAATGAGTCGTCGAGCCACGGGGCGGGAGGGGAGGACCGCGCCGGCCTGGAGGATAGGGGACATAGAGAGTCAAAGGATGCAGAAAGGGAGGAGAGGAGGGTTGAGGAGGCAGAATCAGGAGATAGGTTGGAGAAGGTATGAGCAGAGGGAAGAGATGATAGGATGGAAGAGGAGAGAGTAGCGGGGGAGAGAGCGAAGGTTGGGACGGCGCGATACCATCCGAGTAGGGGCAGTGTGGGAGGTGTTAGATGAGAGCGAGAGGGAAAAGGATACAAGGTAGTGGTCGGAGACTTGGAGGGGAGTTGCAATGAGGTTAGTGGAAGAACAGCATCTAGTAAAGATGAGGTCGAGCGTATTGCCTGCCTTGTGAGTAGGGGGGGAAGGTGAGAGGGTGAGGTCAAAAGAGGAGAGGAGTGGAAAGAAGGAGGCAGAGAGGAATGAGTCAAAGGTAGACGTGGGGAGGTTAAAGTCGCCCAGCACTGTGAGAGGTGAGCCGTCCTCAGGAAAGGAGCTTATCAAGGTATCAAGCTCATTGATGAACTCTCCGAGGGAACCTGGAGGGCGATAAATGATAAGGATGTTAAGCTTGAAAGGGCTGGTAACTGTGACAGCATGGAATTCAAAGGAGGCGATAGACAGATGGGTGAGGGGAGAAAGAGAGAATCCTCCCCAAGTTTGTTTTATTCACTGCCCACTGCACACTATGCCAATCTGGATGTCCTAGCCGTGTCTGAATCCTGGCTCAGGAAGACCATCAAAAACCCTGAAATGTCCATCCCTAACTATAACATTTTCCGACAAGATAGAACTACCAAAGCGGGCAGTGATGCAATCTACTGCAGAGATAGCCTGCAGCGTTCTGTCTTACTATCCAGGTCTGTACCCAAACAATTAGAGCTTCTACTTTTAAAAATCCACCTCACTCTCTAAAAACAAGTCTCTCACAGTTGCCGCCTTCCATAGACCACCCTCTGCCCCCAGCTGTGCCCTGGACACAATGTGAACTGATTGCCCCCCATCTTTCTTCAGAGCGCGTGCTGCTAGGTGACCTAAACTGGGACATATTTAACACCCCGGCCATCCTACAATCTAAGCTTGATGCCCTCAATCTCGCACAAATTATTAATGAACCCACCAGGTACAACCCCAAATCCGTAAACACGGGCACCCTCATAGATATCATCCAAACCAACTTGTCCTCCAAATACACCTCCGCTGTTTTCAACCAAGATCCCCTCATCACTGTCAAACGCTCCCTAAAACACTTCAGCGAACAGGCCTTTTTAATTGACCTGGCCCGGGTATCCTGGAAGGATATTGACCTCATCCCGTCAGTAGAGGATGCCTGGTCTTTCTTTAAAAGGTTCTTCCTCACCATCTTAATGCAACTTTCAAAAAATGTAGAACCAGGAACAGATATAGCCCTTGGCTCTCTCCAGACCTGACTGCTCTTGATCAGCACAAAAACATCCTGTGGCGTTCTGCATTAGCATCGAATAGCCCCGTGATACGCAACTTTTCAGGGAAGGTAGGAACCAATATACACAGGCAGTTAGGAAAGCTAAGGCTAGCTTTTTCAAGCAGAAATTTGCATCCAGTAGCACAAACTCCAAAAAGTTCTGGGACACTGTAAAGTTCATGGAGAATAAGAGCACCTCCTCCCAGCTGCCCACTGCACTGAGGCTAGGAAACACTGTCACCACTGATAAATCCACTATAATTGAGAATTTCAACAAGCATTTTTCTACGGCTGGCCAGGCTTTCCACCTGGCTAACCCTACCCCGGTCAACAGCCCTGCAACTCGCCCAAACCTCCCCCATTTCTCCTTCACCCAAATCCAGATAGCTGATGTTCTGAAAGAGCTGAAAAATCTGGACCCCTACAAATCAGATGGGCTAGACAATCTGGACCCTCTTTCTAAAATTATTGTCTGAGATTCTCATAGATTGGAAAGCTGCCACGGTTATCCCCATCTTCAAAGGGGGAGACACTCTAGACCAAAACTGCTACAGACCTATATATATTCTACCCTGCCTTTCTAAGGTCTTCGAAAGGCAAGTTAACAAACAGATTACCGACCATTTAGAATCCCACCGCACCTTCTCCGCTATGCAATCTGGTTTCAAAGCTGGTCATGGGTGCACCTCAGCCACACTCAAGGTCCTAAACGATATCTTAACCGCCATTGATAAGAGACATTACTGTGCAGCCGTATTCATCGACCTGGCCAAGGCTTTCGACTCAATCACCACATTCTTATTGGCAGACTCAACAGCCTTGGTTTCTCAAATGATTGGTTCACCAACTACTTCTCTGATAGAGTTCAGTGTGTCAAATCGGAGGGCCTGTTGTCCGGACCTCTGGCAGTCTCTATGGGGGTGCCACTGGGTTCAATTCTCGGGCCGAATCTCTTCTCTGTATACATCAATGATGTCGCTCTTGCTGCTGGTGATTCTCTGATCCACCTTTACGCAGACGACACCATTCTGTATACTTCTGGCCCTTCTTTGGACACTGTGTTAACTAACCTCCAGACGAGTTTCAATGCCATACAACTCTCATCCATGGCCTCCAACTGCTCTTAAATGCAAGTAAAATTAAATGCGCGTCCAGCATCAGTACTCTGGACGGTTCTGACTACAAATACCTAGGTGTCTGGTTAGACTGTAAACTTTCCTTCCAGACTCACATTAAGCATCTCCAATCCAAAATGTAATCTAGAATCGGCTTCCTATTTCACAACAAAGCATCCTTCACTCATGCTGCCAAACATACCCTCGTAAAACTGACCATCCTACCGATCCTCAACGATGTCATTTATAAAATAGCCTCCAACACTCTACTCAACAAATTGGATGCAGTCTATCACAGTGCCATCCGTTTTGTCACCAAAGCCCATATACTACCCACCACTGTGACCTGTATGCTCTTGTTGGCTGGCCCTCGCTTCTTATTCGTCGCCAAACATACTGGGTCCAGGTCATCTACAAGTCTCTGCTAGGTAAAGCTCCACCTTATCTCATCTCACTGGTCACCATAGCAGCACCCACTCGTAGCACACGCTCCAGCAGGTATATCTCACTGGTCACCCCCAAAGCCAGTTCCTCTTTGGTCGCCTTTCCTTACAGTTCTCTGCTGCCAATGACTGGAACGAACTGCAATAATCACTGAAGCTGGAGACTTATATCTCCCTCACTAGATTTAAGCACTAGCTGTCAGAGCAGCTCACAGATCACTGCATCTGTACATAGCCAATCTGTAAACAGCCCATCCAACTACCTCATCCCCATACTGTATTTATTTATTTATCTTGCTCCTTTGCACCCCAGTATCTCTACTTGCACATTCATCTTCTGCACATCTACCATTCTAGTGTTTAATCGCTATGTTGTAATTTACTTCGCCACCATGGCCTATTTATTGCCTTACCTCCCTTATCTTACCTCATTTGCACTCACTGTATATGGACTTTTTGTTTTATTTTTTTCTACTGTATTATTGACTGTGTTGTTGTATGTGTCGAACTGCTATGCTTTATCTTGGCCAGTTCGCAGTTGTAAATGAGAACTTGTTCTCAAATAGCCTAACTAGTTAAATAAAGGTGAAAAAAAAAAATTATAATCCGATGGCATTGAAGAATTTACCACATCAGTCACCGGCTTCATTAATAAATGCATAGACGATGTCGTCCCCACAATGACCATATGTACATATCGAAACCTGAAGCAATGGATTACAGGCAACATCTGCACTGATCTAAATACCAGAGGTTTAGCTAATCCAGATGCTTATAAGAAATCTCACTTTGACCTTCGTCGATCCAACAGTCAAAAGGTAAATTTAGGTCTAAGATTGAATCTTACCACACTGGCTTTGATGCTCGACGGATGTAGCTGAGCTAGCAAACTATCTCTGATTAACCTAGCCCCAAGCTGCCCAGTGACGCGAGCATACAGACTTGCTAAATGCCTTTTATGCTCGCTTCGAGGCAGGCAACACTGAACCATTGCATGAGAGCACCAGCAGTTCCAGATGACTGTGTAATCACGGTCTCAGTAGTCGACGTGAGTAAGACCTTGAAACAGGTTAACATTCATAAGGCCGCAGGGCCAGACAAATTACCAGGATGTGTACTCAGAGCATGCACTGACCAGCTGGCAAATGTCTTCACTGACATTTTCAAGCTATCCCTGACCCAGTCTGTAATACCTACACTACTGTCACTTAGAAATGTCCTTGTCTTTGAAAGAAAAGCACATTTTTTGTCCATTAAAATAGCATCAAATTGATCAGAAATACAGTGTAGACATTGTTAATGTTGTAAATGACTATTGTAGCTGGAAACAGCAGATTTTTTTCTGGAATATACAGAGGCCCATTATCAGCAACCATCACTCCTCTGTTCCAATGGAACGTTGTGCTAGCTAATCCAAGTTTATCATTTTAAAAGGCTAATTGATCATTAGAAAACCCTTTTGTAATTCTCTTAGCACAGCTTAAAACTTTTGTGCTGATTAAAGAAGCAAGAAAACTGGCCTTCTTTAGACTAGTTGCGTATCTGGAGCATCAGCATTTGTGGGTTCGATTACAGGCTCAAAATGGCGAGAAACAAAGAACTTTCTTCTGAAACTCAGTCTATTCTTGTTATGAGAAATGAAGGCTATTCCAAGCGAGAAATTGCCAAGAAATTGAAGATCTCGTACAACACTGTATCCTACTCCCTTCACAGAACAGCGCAAACTGGCCCTAACCAAAATAGAAAGAGGAGTGGGAGGCCCCGGTGTACAACTGAGCAAGAGGACAAGTACATTAGACTGTCTAGTTTGAGAAACAGATGCCTCACAAGTCCTCAACTGGCAGCTTCATTAAATTGTACTTGCAAAACACCAGTTTCAACGTCAACAGCGAAGAGGCGACTCCAGGATGGTGGCCTTCTAGGCATAGTTCCTCTGTCCAGTGTCTGTGTTCTTTTGCCCATCTTAATATTTTATTTTTATTGGCCAGTCTGAGATATGGCTTTTTCTTTGCAACTCCGCCTAGAAGGCCACTCCTCAGTAAAAGGTACATGCCTAGCGTCACATCTGGTGGAAACCTGGCACCATCCCTACGGTGAAGCGCGGTGGTGGCAGCATCATGCTGTGGGGATGTTTATCAGCGGCAGGGACTGGGAGACTAGTTAGGATCGAGGGAAAGATGAACGGAGCAAAGTACAGAGAGATCCTTGATGAAAACCTGCTCCAGAGTGCACAGAACCTTAGACTGGGGCAAAAGTTCATCTTTCAACATGACAACAACCCTACGTACACAGCCAAGAAAAGGCAGGAGTGGCTTCGGGACAATTCTCTGAATGTCCTAGAGTGGCCAAGCCAGAGCCCGGACTTGGAGAGACCTGAAAATAGCTGTGCAGCGATGCTCACCATCCAACCTGACAGTGCTTGAGGTTATCTGCAGAGAAGATTGGGAGAAATTCCCCAAATACTGGTGTGCCAAGCTTGTAGCGCCATACCCAAAAAGACTCGAGGCTGTAATCGTTGCCCAAGGGGCTTTAATAAAGTACTGAGGAAAGTGTCTGAATACTTATGTAAATGAATACTGAATACTTATGTGATATATTTCAGACTTAATCATCCTAGAGGATACCCTGGTTCTGTCTAATTTCCAACAGACACTGGGAGACAAATTCATCTTTCAGCTGGACAATAACCTCAAACACAAGGCCAAATATACTTTGGAGTTGCTTACCAAGACAACAAGCTCTTACCTTGAAATCACAGCTGTAATCACTGCCAAAGGTGATTCTAACATGTGTTACTCAGTGTTATGAATAATTATGTAAATTAGATATTCCTTTATTTCATTTGTAATACATTTGCAAAAATGTGGTATGGTGTGTTGGTAGGTGAATTTGTTTTTATAAAGGTTATCAATTTTGAATTTGGGCTGTCATACAACAACATGTGGATTAAGTCAAAGGGTATAAATACTTTCTGAAGGCATTGTACAATAATTGGATTGAATTCGGTCAAACCATAAGTGGGTTGGGCAGTATCCAGATTTTCATAACTTTCCTGTACCATATTGGGGTATATGGCATTACCAGACGTGCACGCTGGGGGTGCTATTGCTTTCCAAAAGTAAAAAAATAAATAAAGCATACCACACTCATTGCAT
The DNA here is from genome assembly GCF_023373465.1 of Oncorhynchus keta. Lineage (NCBI taxonomy): Eukaryota > Metazoa > Chordata > Actinopteri > Salmoniformes > Salmonidae > Oncorhynchus > Oncorhynchus keta. The sequence goes on from NC_068447.1 coordinate 34,107,579, forward strand.
ATAAAACTGTAAAACCGTTGATCTTGAAGGACCATAAGAAATTGCTTAAAAATACATATATAATAATTGCAGCTGTAGCACATGTCTTGTGAGGGAGCAGAAATGTAATTACCAATAACCATTACGCTCATCAACAACAACCTGAAGGCTAATATGCTACCACCCTGGCCGATAACCTATGTTTATCAACAGGATTGGCCATTCTTTACCTCTAACGTCCGTGCCCTCTTGGGACAAACTGCATCCTTTTAACAAGACAGATCTTAACAGCCACTCACTCGTCTCCTGTTTGAGGCCATCAGTCTGGTCTTGGGCACCTCTAAAAGCAATTATAGTGTGTGCCGTGGCAGTATAAGGGGCAGAGGCATTAACTCACTGAATACATTACCTGTCTGTGTACTCTTCTCTCAGTTAGTCAATTACTGAGTCTAAATAGAAGCATCAGATCTTGACACTGATGCCTTCAATGGGGCTTGCTGCTGGGGCAAAAACAAACGTGTGAAACAGAATGCTCCATTCTTGTCAGAGTCCTCAGACACCTCCATCGATTTTCATCTCAAAGCCTAAGAAAATTAATATCAGACCAAGATCGAGTCCAGCTTCATATGTCTATGGGAAAAGTAAAAGGGGAATATGAAAACTCAGCAGGTCTACGGCAAGGTCATCTTAGACTGGCCCCGAAAGAGCTTAATGAAGCTATCAACTGGGCTTTATTTGGTAAACATTGAGTTATTGTGAATTGATTTTAGTTTGAAGGAGACAGACTTTCTGTTTAAAGTCATAAAGTCAACCGTGATGCTTACATACCCAATGTAAAAATGAATTTTAATTGAATCTGTACTACCTGAACTGTAAATATAGGCTACACTAAGCTCAGAAACAGTGTAATAACCCATATGTTCTAAAACACAAAAATGTCTTCAATGAAATTTTAAATCCAACCATATAGTGTCTTCATGATTTCCAGACCGTCACCATTAATAACAAATATGATTGATGCAAAAACAGTGTCCTGCCAAGCCTAATTTGACTGAGCAATGGCAATGACTACCTCTCACTTCTCTGACCATAATAGCATTGGTTAGTAATGCTATGTGACATGTGTCAGTGCTCTTAGGGAAATGTGTTTGATATGGTCCTGTAGGAGGCCTAGTAATGGCCATAGTATGTTTTTTACTTGCATGTCCATCACCATCTGCGGCTTGATGGAGGAACACAACATGGTTCTGGAACATGCAGTGTTCTAATTATATTTTTTGCCTGAATTCTGTGAGGAGGTGGATCAATCAAATGTTGCAGTGAGATTGAGAATATTTGGTAAGACTGAAGATCTTGGATCTTAATCTTGACCTCCATATAATATTGATGTTCAGGCAGAACCTCTAGAAAACATGCCATGTTGTCTACAGTTTCTTAGGTTGAATATATTGTGGCCTCTTTGAGCCATACAGATCTTTGTAAAAAAAGAAAGTCATAGAGATGGCGAAATACTATTACAAGTGGGATTTTCTCATAGCTTCATAATGGAAGTAGGCCTATAGCTGATGCATTGTTGTCTTTAGACAACTTTACATTTTTTAAAAACTGTCAGATTACTTTCATGTTTGAGTTCTTACAGATGCACAGCCAGAAGGAGATGACCATCAGCTTCTCTAATAAACAGATACACCAGTAACTTTCATTCTGCAGATACAGATTGCACCATTCAATTTCACTTTCTTCGAAATGGATTTCAAACTTCAAAGATCTGCTCAGGTGAAAAGGGCTGGTTTGCTGAGACATTGAGAAGTGAGCTGCCTGTGTACATCAGCGTCAAGAGGCGAAGGGAAAGGGAAAGGGAAAGGCTAGACACAAAACACAGAGTCAATCTCCCTGCATGGCTTTGAGACATTAGAGATGTTAGCTGTGCACGGAAGAGAGGGAGAGAGATTGCCCCCTCTGTTGCCCCTTAACTGGCATACACGGCGATGTGCTGCTGCTCCTTTCACTACCTTGCTTCTCTTTTCTGCAACATTAGCTGAAAAACATAGGGGGAATTAAACATTTAAGTCAACTATTGGGGACTTCAGCATGCCTTTTTCTTTCTTTCGATGAGCTCCAGTGAGAGACAGATCTGCAGTGTAGGTTGGAGTTGGACCAGATAGGGGTGTAGGTAGCCCTTTTCATGTGACAGCACTGATGATATGCACTCATCTTTCCCCTTTTACTTGCTTTTTCATTCTAGGTCTGGCTCTGCAGCCTGTGCTTTATACAGAATGCATTGTCCTCGTCAGGTCACCTCATCCTGTTCATAAAGCTTGCAGCGTGGTTTAAAAAAAACTCCTGTATGATCATTCATGATAGGGAGTACATACTGAAACTAGTGTAGTTGAGATTATAACTAGTTTAGGGAGTCAAGTATTTATGAGGTTAAGGTCATGAAGGTGGACCAGGGGAGTGCAGTGTTTCTGGGGACTGAGAGTGGGTCTAAAATGCTTCTCTGTGACATCACAGGGTAGGATTAAAAGCAAGGGTTGGAACCAATTCAGGGAACAGAACTGAAAACCCAAATAACAAAATTATTTGAGGAACAGAACCCGAACAGAAAACCAAAGTTATGTATACTGTTCTGGAACAGAACTGTTATTTTAAAGCATGGTAACTGGTTAATAACATTATTTAATGTTCCGGGCATTTTTTTGCAGGATCACACAAATCCCAACAAAGTGCCTATGGAAAGCCCTCACTTTGTCACTCAGGAACGTATGCCACAATCACGTGCTAGTTTGAACTAAGAAACTCGAGGTTCCTAGTTCCGACTAGCACATGAACATTGATTTATTCCATGGTCTGCCTTCCAGATGAAGATCTTTGCCAGTGGGTGTATGTGTGTGTGTGTGTGTGTGTGTGTGTGTGTGTGTGTGTGTGTGTGTGTGTGTGTGTGTGTGTGTGTGTGTGTGTGTGTGTGTGTGTGTGTGTGTGTGTGTGTGTGTGTGCGTAGGCTACCTGTCCCTCCCTTCTTAAGCATACTGTAGGTGTCTGTAGCCTACTGATGACGGTACAGGCATAATGCAGAAGTTTGGTAGAGATGTTTAATTAGGGAAGAATGGATTTACTTTTGAAATGCTAGTTAACTTCTTGCCGATCAGTGGGACGCTAGCATTTCGACAACTTCCGGTGAAATTGCAGAGCGCCAAATTTAAATTAAATGACTATACATATTAAACTTTCATGAAATCACAAGTGCAATACATCAAAATAAAGCTTAACTTGTTGTTAATTCAGCCGCTGTTGTCACGCCTTGGTCATTGTATTTTGTGTTTTCGTTATATATTTCGTCAGGCCAGGGTGTGACATGGGTTTATATATTGTATTTTCGTATTGGGGTTTGTAGTATTTGGGATTGCGGCTGAGTAGGGGTGTTGTATAGGCTTGGCTGTCTGAGGCGGTTCTCAATCAGAGTCAGGTGATTCTCGTTGTCTCTGATTGGGAACCGTATTTAGGTAGCCGGGGTTTCTCTGTGTATTTCGTGGGTGATTGTTCATGTCTCTGTGTAATTTCACCAGATAGGCTGTAATTAGATTGTCACGTTCCGTTTGTTGTTTTTGTATTTGTATAGTTATTTCATGTGTCACTTTTTTCATTAAAGTCATGAGTAACCACCACGCTGCATTTCGGTCCGACTCTCTTTCTACAAACGAAGAACGTCGTTACAGCTGTGTCAGATTTCAAAAAGGCTTTACGGCGAAAACAAACCATGCGATTATCTGAGGACAGCACCCAGCACACAAATGCATAACAAATATTTTTTTGCGACACAAAAGTCAGAAATAGCTATATAATATATGCCTTACCATTGAAGATCTTCTTCTGTTGGCACTCCAAAAGGTCCCAGTTACATTACAAATGGTGCTTTTGTTCGATAAAGTCCTTATTTATATCCATAAAAACTCTGTTTATCTGGTGCTCTTCAGTCAATAAACTATAGTAATAGTTTCCCTCCTTCAAAATGCATACAAAATTAATCGCAAACGATACCAATAAACTTATCCAAACAAGTAAATAAACGTGTATAATCAAACCTTATGAACCATAATACCCAAATAAATGATAAAATTTAAGACAGAGAATCACTATTGTCTTTACCGGAGAAAAATACCAAAGAACCAGCTCTCATTCACACGCTTGGAAACACTACAGCCAAAATGGGAGCCACCTTGAAAAACTACAATTTCTGGCTCATTTTTCCAAAACCCAGCCTGAAACTCTTTCTAAAGACTGTTGACATCTAGTGGAAGCCATAGGAACTGCAATCGGGCACAATTTCGCCCTATTATAAAAGTGCCAGCCATTAAAATCAGTGGTAGGATTTTAAAAAATTCGGGGGGGGTGTTTGTCCTCTGGGTTTCGCCTGCCATTTCAGTTCTGTTATACTCACAGACATTATTTTAACAGTTTTAGAAACTGTAGAGTGTTTTCTATCCACATCTACCAATTACATGCATATCCTAGCTTCTGGGCCTGAGTAGCAGGCAGTTTACTGTGGGCACACTTTTAATCCGGATGTCAAAATACCACCCCCTGTCCCAAAGAAGTTAAGGATATTACAGTTATCACGTTTCACATTGGATTTATTAACTACAAAAAGGTAAGACGTGTTTTTAATTCTAGTCCTGCTCTACCCAAACAAGCTTGTTAGCTATAGCTAGCTAGCTAGATAACGTTTGCTCTGGTCCAACATTAAACCAACGTTGGATGTGCAAAGACATTCAACGTTCCTTCAAAGAGGCCACTCCTCCATGGGTGTCATTCTGTGGGCTTAATTCAGGTAAAGCATGTCATAACAAGATGCCCAGCGCTTCAAGGCAAGCTTTCTCCATCCTCTCTCACTCAGTTGCATCTGGCGCCCTAAACTGTGACTGGCAGCAGAGTGTGTGTTTTGTCTTTCATTATGATTAAACCAGGCTGTTACGGCAAAATACAATCTGCTATATAGACTAAATCGCTTACCCACTCCACAGCAAGCTGCTCTATCCACACTGATTGGTGAACTAATTTAATGTTGAGCTGAATGTTTAAAAAAGTATATTTCAGAGGTTTAAAAAGGAACTGAAAGTAACTATATAAACCGGTACTTTTTTTGGTGCGAACCGGTTCAGAACTTTATTTTGCTGGTCGAAACAGTGGAATGGAACGGATGTCACACTCGTCTGATGAAGAAGGAGTGGACCAAAGCGCAGCGTGGTACGTGTTCATGATATTTATTGACACTTAACACTGAGACAAAATAACAAAGGGGAACAAAACGAATAACAGTTATGTCTGGTGCAGACACAAAACAGAAAACAACTACCCACAAAACACAGGTGGGAAAAGGCTACCTACTTATCGTTCCCAATCAGAGACAACGATAGACAGCTGTCCCTGATTGAGAACCATACCCGGCCAAAACAAAGAAATAGAAAACATAGAACAATTAACATAGAATGCCCACCCAAATCACACCCTGGCCAAACCAAAATAGAGACATAAAAAGCTCTCTCAGGTCAGGGTGTGACAACGGAAGAAAAAAATAATGGTTCTGTTCAGAACGAAACGATTGGAAAATGTTGGTTCCAATCCCTGACCCCCTTGGGGCTTGGTGTCCCGCTAGCGGGATAATTCCGACAACATCCGGTGAAATTGGAGAGCGCCAAATTCAAATCACAAAATCGTAATATTAAACATTCATGAACATACACGTGTCTTATATCATTTAAAAGCTTGATGTCTTGTTAATCCAACTGCGTTGTCAGATTTCAAAAAGGCTTTACCATCAAAAGCATACCATGCGATTATCTGAGGTCAGCGCCCCACATCAAAATATTTTTTTCAACCAGCACAGGTTTCACAAAATCACAAATAGCGATTAAATAAATCACTTACCTTTGAAAATCTTCCTCTGTTTGCAATCCCAAGGGTCCCAGCTACACAATGAATGTAAGTTTTGTTCGATAAAGTCCTTCCTTTATATCCAAAAAAAGTCTGTTTAGTTGGCGCCATTGATTTCAGTTATCCACTCCTTCAACATGCATACAAAGGAATCCAAAAAGCTACCGGTAAACTTCGTCAAAACAAGTCAAACAATGTTTCTACTCAATCCTCAGGTCCCCTAATATGTAAACAAATTACAATATTTCAGACTGAAAGAACAGTGTTCAATAGGAAAGGAAAATAACGAAGAGCGCACCCTCTTTCAAGTGCGCCAAAAGCCTACTTTTCCTGTTGAGCTCCCTTTGGAAAGACTACTATTACTTGTTTGTTTTTCAAGAAACAAGCCTGAACCCCTATATAAAGACTGTTGACATCTAGTGGAAGCCATAGGTACTCCATTCTAGGAGGAACGTTTATATATAGACCCATAGACTTGCATTGGAAAGGACTGTGACACCCAAAAAATTGTGGTAGGATTAAAAAAAAAAAATGGGGGGGGTTTGTCCTCTGGTTTTTGCCTGCCATATATCAATTTTGTTATACTCACAGGCATTATTATGAACTTCAAAGTGTTTTCTATCTAATTCTACCAATTATATGCATATCCTAGCTTCTGGGCCGAAGTTAAAGGCAGTTTACTTTGGGCACGTCAGTCAGGCAGAAATTCAGGATACTGCCACCTAGCCCTTTAAAAGCCTCTGACAGATGCCTTTCATCTGTGTGCTTCTAACTTTTGTTATCTCATTGGCATTAGGATGTCTAACTTTTATTCAAATTTAAATCTAGGATGACGTGTCTGCTGGTAGTTGAAAGCTATCCCCATGCTATCATGAGATTGAAATCCATCTTGGATCCCCTTTAAATACTTCAGGGTGACTGATTACCATTATTTAATTATCTATTAAAAAGCAATTAAGAGACAAAACTTTTCTTTTTCTTTTTTCGTATTCATAACATGCCTCTTATCTTATTTCCAATTGCAATTAAAGGGCAATGCCCTTTCATTTCTCAAGCACAATACCAGCGTCTTAAAAAGTTCTACCTAATGACATCATCAAAAGTTAAAACATTTTTAAAAAGTGATGTCACTGATTCTCAAATGACATGGGAAGAAAATGACTGGTTTTCTTTCTTTTAATAAATCTTCTTAGTTAAAGCACAGAGGGTGGATGAATGGCCCAGGCTGCAGATTGCATTGAATTATTTAATGTTGCTGTGCATTCCTCATGTGCACAGGCCATATTGTACATATACTGAACAAAAATATAAACAACACCTAAAGTGTTGGTCCCATTTTTCATGAGCCAGAAATTATCCCAGAAATGTTCCAAAAAGCTTCTCTCTCAAATTTTGTGCACAAATTTGTTTACATCCCTGTTAGTGAGCATTTCTCCTTTGCCAAGATAATCCATCCACCTGTCAGGTGTGGCATATCAAGAAGCTGATTAAAACGCATGATCATTACACAGGTGTACCTTGTGCTGGGGACAATAAAAGGCCACTCTAAAATGTGCAGTTTGTCATACAACACAATGCCGCAGATGTCTCAAGACACAATTGGCATGCAGACTGCAGGAATGTCTAACATAGCTGTTGCCAGAGAACTGAATGTTAATTTCTCTACCATAAAACTGCCTCCAACGTCGTTTTTGAGAATTTGGCAAAGCATCCAACCAGCCTCACAACCGTAGACCGCGTGTAACCACGCCAGCCCAGAACCACATCTGGCTTGCTGAGTATTTCTCTCTGTAATAAAGTCAGTTTGTGGAGAAAAACCCATTATGATTGGCTAGGCCTGGCTCTCCGGTGGGTGGATCTGGCTCCCAAGGGGGTGGGCCTATGCCCTCCCATGGCTGCACCTCTGCCTAATCCTGTGAAATCCATTTATTAGGGCCTATTGAATTTATTATAATTGACTGATTTCCTTCTATGAATTGTAACTCAGCACAATTTTTTAAATAGTTGCATGTTGCATTTATATTTTTGTTCAGTATAGTTGGCTTCAGATGAAAAGGTTCCTGGCTGAAATATCCAATTAGCGGAGTGGAATGCTTTCGACATGTTGTAGAGTCCATTCCCCAACGAATTGAGGCTGTTCTGAGGGCAAAGGGGGAGGGGGGATGCAACTCTATTGTTCTTATTGTTTTGTTGACAAATTGAGGAATGTGAGCACATTCAGACTTGACGTTGAAGCTACAAACCATTAATGAATGAACAGCGTTGGTTCAGCCTGTGATGTCATATTGAGGGGACTGGTTGGCACAATAAGAGCAGTGCGATTGACGTCAAGAGAGCACAATACCAGAACATTTTGTAATTTCCTGTTTTACTTCTGGGGGGAATGCTGTTGACAATTGTGGTTACCTTTGTGCAAAGGAAGGAAGCAAAGACTCCTCCCTCGCAAACGGAATCTCTCGGCCCAACTCCTTCCTTCCGCTAACTTCATCTGTGTTTATCATCGTCAAAAAGCTAGTCTGTTTTCATGGATTTTTACAATATAGCCAATTTTGACAAGCTGTGGAATCTAGTGGAAACCGTTTATCATACCGCCTTCGCCCAATCCTGATTTGTCCAAATAATCAATGACGAAAATAACTAACAAACCAAAATCAAATCAAATTGTATTGGTCACATACACATGGTTATCAGATGTTAATGAGAGTATATAGAAATTGTGCTTTTAGTTCCGACCGTGCAGTAATATCTAACAAGTAATCTAACAATTTTACAACAACTACCTTATACACATAAGTGTAAAGGAATGAATAAGAATATGTACATATAAATATATGGATGTGCGATGGCCGAATGGCATAGGCAAGATGCAGTAGATGGTATAGAGTACAGTATATACATATGAGATAAGTAATGTAGGATATGTAAACATTATATAAAGTGACACTGAAAATAAGTGACGAGTGATACACTTATTATATCCATTTTTATTGTTAAAGTGGCTAGAGATTTGAGTCAGTATGTTGGCAGCATCCCCTCAATGTTAGTGATGGCTCTTTAGCAGTCTGATGGCCTTGAGATAGAAGCTGTTTTTCAGTCTCTCGGGCCCAGCTTTGATGCACCTGTACTGACCTCGCCTTCTGGATGATAGCGGGGTGAACAGGCAGTGGCTCGGGTGGTTGTTGTCCTTGATGATCTTTTTGGCCTTCCTGTGACATCGGGTGGTATAGGTGTCCTGGAGGGCATGTAGTTTGCCCCCGGTGATGCGTTGTGCCGACCTCACTACCCTCTGGAGAGCCTTACGATTGTGGGCGGAGCAGTTGCCATACCAGGCGGCAATACAGCCCGACAGGATGCTCTCAATTGTGCATCTGTAAAAGTATGTGAGTGCTTTTGGTGACCAGCCAAATTTCTTCAGCCTCCTGAGGTTGAAGAGGCGCTGTAGCGCCTCATTCACCACGCTGTCTGTGTGGGTGGACCATTTCACCGCGCTGTCTGTGTGGGTCGACCATTTCAAAACTTTCCACCTTCTCCACTACTGTCCCGTCGATGTGGATAGGGGGTGCTCCCTCTGCTGTTTCCTGAAGTCCATGATGTTGAGTGCGAGGTTATTTTCCTGACACCACACTCCTAGGGCCCTCACCTCCTCTCTGTAGGCCGTCTCGTCGTTGACGAGTTTGGAGAGTACTATGGTGTTAAATGCTGAGCTGTAATCGATGAACAGCATTCTTACATAGGTATTCCTCTTGTCCAGATGGGTTAGGGCAGTGTGCAGTGTTATTGCGATTGCATCGTCTGTGGACCTATTTGTGCAGTAAGCAAATTGGAGTGGGTCTAGTGTGTCAGGTAGTGTGGAGGTGATATGATCCTTGACTAGTCTCTCAAAGCATTTCATGATGACGGAAGTGAGTTCTACGGGACGATAGTCACTTAGCTCAGTTACCATAGCTTTCTTGGGAACAGGAACAATGGTGGCCCTCTTGAAGCATGTGGGAACAGCAGACTGGGATAGTTGTTGATTTGAATATGTCCGTAAACACACCAGCCAACGCATGCTCTGAGGATGCGGCTAGGGATGCCGTCTGGGCCGGCAGCCTTGCAAGGGTTAACACGTTTAAATGTTTTACTCACATTGGCTGCGGTGAAGGAGAGCCTGCAGGTTTTGGTAGCGGGCCGTGTCAGTGGCACTGTATTGTCCTCAAAGCAAGCAAATAAGTTGTTTAGTTTGTCTGGGAGCTGTCGGTGTCCGCGACGGGGCTGGATTTCTTTTTGTAATCCCTGATTGACTGTAGACCCTGCCACTTACGTCTTGTGTCTGAGCTGTTGAATTGTAACTCTACTTTGTCTCTATACTGACGCTTAGCTTGTTTGATTGCCTTGCGGAGGGAATAGCTACACTGTTTGTATTCGGTCATGTTTCCAGTCGCCTTGCCATGATTAAAAGCAGTGGTTCGCGCCTTCAGTTTTGCGCGAATGCTGCCATTAATCCACAGTTTCTGGTTGGGGAAGGTTTTAATAGTCACCGTGGGTTTTAATAGTCACTGTGGGTACAACATCACCGATGCTAATAAACTCGCTCACCGAATCAGCATATACATCAATGTTGTTGTCTGAGGGTATCCGAAACATATCCCAGTCCACGTGATCGAAGCAATCTTGAAGCGTGGAATCCAATTGGTCAGACCAGCGTTGTATTGACCTGTTCATGGACGTTTCCTGTTTAAGTTTCTGTCTATAGGCTGGGAGCAACCAAATGGTTAGATTTGCCGAGAGGAGGGCGAGGGGGGGTTTTGTATGTGTCGTGGAATTTAGAGTAGCAATGATCCAGAATTTTGCCAGCCCGGGTCGCGCATTCTATATGCTGATACAATTTAGGGAGCCTTGTTTTCAGATTAGCCTTGTTAAAATCCCCAGCTACAATAAATGCAGCCTCAGGATATGTGGTTTCCAGTTTACATAGAGTCCAATTGTAACGGCTTTCATCGGAAGAAGAGGAATCGTCAGACCAAAATGCAGCGGGATACGTGTTCATCTTTATTATAAGGAACTGAACACTGAATACAAAAATAACAAAAGGAAAACCAGAAACAGTCCTGCAAGGTGAAACAAACACTAAACAGAAATACAACTACCCACAACTAAAAGTGGAAAAACAGGCTACCTGAGAATGATTCCCAATCAGAGACAACGATAGACAGCTGTCCCTGATTGAGAACCATACCCGGCCGAAACATAGAAATACAAAAACCTAGACATACAAACATAGAATGCCCACCCAAATCACACCCTGACCAAACAAAAATAGAAACATACAAAGCAATCTACGGTCAGGGAGTGACACCAATGAAGTTCTTTCAGGGCCGTCGAGGTGTCTGCTTGGGGCGGGATATGCACGGCTATGATTAAAATCGAAGAGAATTCTCTCGGTAGATAATGCGGTCGGCATTTGATTGTAATTCTTTGTCAGGTGAACCAAAGGACTTGAGTTCCTGTATGTTGTTATGATCACACCATGCCTCGTTAATCATAAGGCATACACCCCGCCCTTCTTCTTACCAGAGAGATGCTTGTTTCTGTCGGCGCGATGCGTAAAGAAACTGGGTGTCTGTACCGACTCTGATAACGTATCCCGAGTGAGCCATGTTTCCGTGAAACAATTTTATTTTACAATATCTGATGTCTGTCTGGAAGGCAACCCTTGCTCGAATTTCGTCTACCTTGTTGTCAAGAGACTGGACATTGTTGAGTAGTGTACTCTGGAGCGGTGAACGACGTACCCGTCTACGGAGCCTGACCAGAAGACCGCCTGCCCCTTCTGCGGCGCCGTTGTTTTGGGTCGTCTACTGGGATCCGATCCATTGCTCTGGGTAGTGGTCCAAACAGAGGATCTGCTTCGGGAAAGTCATATTCCTGGTTGTAATGTTGGTTTTATTTATTTAATTTTTATTTCACCTTTATTTAACCAGGTAGGCAAGTTGAGAACAAGTTCTCATTTTCAATTGCGAGCTGGCCAAGATAAAGCAAAGCAGTTCGACACATACAACGACACAGAGTTACACATGGAGTAAAACAAACATACAGTCAATAATACAGTATAAACAAGTCTATATACGATGTGAGCAAATGAGGTGAGATAAGGGAGGTAAAGGCAAAAAAAGGCCATGGTGGCAAAGTAAATACAAAATAGCAAGTAAAACACTGGAATGGTAGATTTGCAGTGGAAGAATGTGCAAAGTAGAAATAAAAATAATGGGGTGCAAAGGAGCAAAATAAATAAATAAATAAGTGAAATACAGTAGGGAAAGAGGTAATTGTTTAGGCTAAATTATAGGTGGGCTATGTACAGGTGCAGTAATCTGTGAGCTGCTCTGACAGTTGGTGCTTAAAGCTAGTGAGGGAAATAAGTGTTTCCAGTTTCAGAGATTTTTGTAGTTCATTCCAGTCATTGGCAGCAGAGAACTGGAAGGAGAGGCGGCCAAAGAAAGAATTGGATTTTGTGGTGACTAGAGAGATATACCTGCTGGAGCATGTGCTACAGGTGGGAGATGCTATGGTGACCATCGCCAAAGTTGAGGATTGGTAGGATGGTGGGTTTTACAAGGGTATGTTTGGCAGCATGAGTGAAGGATGTTTTGTTTCGGTTGACGTTGCTCTTATATCCGATAGTTCTTCCCGGCTGTATGTAATAAGACTTAAAGTTTCCTGGGGTAACAGTGTAAGAAATAATACATGAAATAAAGAAAATACTACATAGTTTCCTAAGAGCGCGAAGCGAGGCGACCATCTCTGTCGGCGCCATATCTAGCTCAGGAACTACTGCTGCTCATAAACACATACTTCTATGTGAGCCTTGACTGACTCTCGCCATTTCATGCCCACGAGAATCTGTCCACGAGAGATTGTCCTCTTCACAACTGTCACTTGCAAACGTATTCTGTCTGCATCTGGAATTACCCCTGGGCCAAAGACTGGTTGGCAATACTGAAATAAGAAGCCGTCACTTATTCATTGATATGCTATCTTAAGCAGAGCTTCTCTTTCCTCTATCAGTAGCATGTGATGCAAGGCAATCACAAACCCCCACTCACTCCCTCCAATGACAGAAATCACTCAACTCATGTATGCATGGGTGTGTTCCAAATGGCTGGGAGGAATATGATGTGTCCTCAAACTCTGTGTTATTTAAAACCAATCTGTTGTCACGTTCTGACCTTAGTTCCTTTTTTATGTCTTTGTGTTAGGTTGGTCAGGGTGTGAGTTGGGGTGGGTAGTCTATGTTATTTTTTTCTATGGTATATTTCTATGTGTTTGGCCTAGTATGGTTCTCAATCAGAGGCAGGTGTCGTTCGTTGTCTCTGATTGAGAATCATACTTAGGTAGCCTGTTTTCCCCATTTTGGTTGTGGGTGTTTAATTTCTGTTTAGTGTCTGTTCAACTGGCAGAACTGTTTCGTTTTCTCTTCGTTATTATTTTGTGTAGTGTTCAGTTTGTTCTATTAAACATGACGAACACTTACCACGCTGCATTTTTGTCCTCCTCTCCTTCCACCAACGAAAACCGTTACATCTGTAAAATAAATCCTTATCCTTACTGTGTATTAATGTAATGCCAACACATCAATCTGAACTTGATATTGTACCGATAAAATTAAAGGCATTAAAAATGCCTCATAACTTGAAGACATTGAAAATAATCATATTTGTGTCATATAACATCGCCTGAATTCATGTTTGAGAGATTCATCCAGCATGCTCACTTGAGGTCTGCTGCACTGCAGATGAGGCGTAACATATTCATAGATGATAGATTACCATCATCATTTGGTTAATAGATGACACAAAGTTACACCTGGTGTATGGTGTCGATTTTAGGACCTTCTCATCCTCATACGTTGACTACATTTTCACCTTTCATACCATTCACCAGAAAAGGTTCTCTGTCTAGCACCTTTTTTTATTCATTCCATAGATGAGACTGGTGTTAAATAATCAGAGCTGAAGCAAACGGAATATGATTTGTTTTTATTCCTCTCATGTTAGCTCAATACCTTTTATCCCTCATTTCCAGACCCTCCTCAGTGGTATATTCATTATCAACTTCCACTTTTCATGAGCTATCTGTAATGGCTCTTGACCAATTATAAAGCGTTGGTATAATTAGTTGCTTGGGCGAGTGAGTAGGCTCCAAATTGTTTGTGCTGGAGGGGAACTCTGGGGGAGTTATGTCACTGGAGGGAGAGCGTGAGAGGGAGAAATGGGGAGAAAGAGAGAGCGATAGAGAGATCAATAGAAAGAAAGAGAGAGGGAAGAATAGTTATTCAGTTCACTGGAGTAGCAGCAACACTGATGGGGAGAGGAGGAACACTCAAGTAGATCCACCTTGCAATCTCCAAGCATTGTTGAAATATTAAAATAAATATTCTTAGGGTCATGTACTCTGTCGTCTTTCTTTAAGCTCTGATGCCACTGAACAATAAGATTGGTTGTATCCTATGTACATCTACCCACTTTCTCTGCCTAAACCTCCTCCAGAAAATGCAAGGGAATACATAAATGTGGGCTGAATCTTAAGGCTTTGTTTCTGTTTGTGTTTATCAGTCTCCCACAGATCCCCTATAGTGTAGGCGTCTGGGGTAATGGATTAGAGCGCTGGTGTCCGTGATAGCATGCTTGAGAAAGAGCTGCATATTTCAGGGTCTGTCTTTCTCTTTCTTTGTGCCTGTGTGATGCCTGTGTTTTTCCAAGGAAGGAAGATTGTCACACTGCCACTGATATGCCCATCGGCACGATGGTCCAGTGCAGGCACAGTGTGCAGTGGTACACTAATGATGTGAAAACGCTGGGTGTTAAAGGTGCAGTAGAAGGCAGACCAGCCTATAAGGATTTGTTTTGGTGTGTGGTTTGGGGAATAGGAAGGTTAGCATTTGCTCTGCTGGCAAGGACACCATGGAACATTTACAAATAAAATACAAACTGAAGGTGATACCTGTTGCATTCCAGAAGGGTGTCATGATTCCATATTCTGGGAGTATTCAGTAAGAACAGTATAGTGTTGTAATTAGGGTTGAAAAGGGAGGGTATATTATCGGAAACTTTCAGTAAAATACCAGAATTTAGTTAACTTTCAAGTTTTTTATTAGATTATCAGATGACATCTACTGGCCTTTCTGGGTACTTCAGATTATCACAGGTGTCTGTAATTATCTCTGGTGCTCTGTATTGGCCTAATCACATGATGGAAACAGTTGAAGTCGGAGGTTTACATACACTTGTCACGCCTTGGTCTTAGTATTTTGTGTTTTCTTTAATTATTTGTTCAGGCCAGGGTGTGACATGGGTTTATTGTATTGTCATATTGGTTTTTTTTTGTAGGCATTGGTTGATTAGGGGTGTGTCTAGTATAGGCTTGGCTGCCTGAGGCGGTTCTCAATCAGAGTCAGGTGATTCTTGTTGTCTCTGATGGGGAACCGTATTTAGGGAGCCTGGGTTTCACTGTGTATTTCGTGGGTGATTGTTCCTGTCTCTGTGTAGTTTCACCAGATAGGCTGTAATTAGGTTTCACGTTCCGTTTGTTGTTTTGTATTTTTGTATAGTTATTTCATGTGTCACTTTTTCATTAAAGTCATGAGTAACCACCACGCTGCATTTCGGTCCGACTCTCTTTCTACAAACGAAGAACGACGTTACAACACTTAGGTTGGAGTTATTAAAAATCGTTTTTCAACCACTCCATAAATTTCTTGTTAAAAAAACATAGTTTTGGCAAGTCGGTTAGAACATCTACTTTGTGCATGACACAAGTAATTCTTCCAACAATTGTTTACAGACAGATTATTTCACTTATAATTCACTGTATCACAACTTCAGTGGGTCAGAAGTTTACATACACCAAATTGACTGTGCCTTTAATTAAACAGCTTGGAAAATTCCAGAAAATTATGTAATGGCTTTAGAAGCTTCTGATAGGCTAATTGACATCATTTGAGTCAATTGGAGGTGTACCTGTGGATGCATTTCAAGGCCAACCTTCAAAAGATCAGTGCGTCTTTGCTTGACATCATGGGAAAATCAAAAGAAATCAGCCAAGACCTCAGAAAAAAGTAGACCTCCACAAGTCTTGTTCATCGTTGGGAGCAATTTTCAAACGCCTGAAGGTACCATGTTCATCTGTATAAACAATAATATGCAAGTGTAAACACCATGGGACCACGCAGCCATCATACCGCTCAGGAAGGAGACAAGTTCTGTCTCCTTAAGATGAACATACTTCGGTGCGAAAAGTGCAAATCAATCCCAGAACAACAGCAAAGGATCTTGTGAAGATGCTGGAGGAAACCGGTACAACATTATCTATATCCACAGTAAAACGAGCCCTATAACAACGTAACATGAAAGGCTGCTTTGCAAGGAAGAAGCCACTGGTCCAAAGCTGCTATATAAAAATGACTACGGTTTGCAACTGCACATAATGACCATCGTTATGTTTGGAGGAAAAAAGATGTTTGGAGGAAAAAAGGGGAGTCTTGCAAGCCGAAGAACACCATCCCAACCGTGAAGCACGGGGGTGGCAGCTTCATGTTGTGGGGGTGCTTTGCTGCAGGAGGGACTGGTGCACTTCACAAAATAGATGGCATCATGAGGAAAGAAAATTATGTGGATATGTTGGTCTCAAATGGGTCTTACAAATGGACAATGACCCCATGCATACTTCCGAAATTGTGGCAAAATGGCTTAAGGACAACAAAGTCAAGGTATTGGAGTGGCCATTACAAATGGGCCAAAATTCACCCAACTTATTGTGGGAAGCTTGTGGAAGGCTACCCAAAACGTTTGACCCAAGTTAAGCAATTTAAAGACAATGCTACGAAATACTAATTGAGCATAAGTAAACTTCTGACCAACTGGGAATGTGATGAAAGAAATAAAAGCTGAAATAAATAATTCTTTCTACTATTATTCTGACATTTCACATTCTTAAAATAAAGTGGTAATCCTAACTGACCTATGACAGGGACTTTTTTTTACAAGGATTAAATGTCAGGAATGGTGAACAACTGAGTTTAAATGTATTTGGCTAAGGTGTATGTGAACTCCCAAACACCAATTATATACTATATATGATATATATTCTTTAAGGTATTCAAGTATATACTGAACAAAAATATACATGTAGCATGCAGCAATTTCTACGATTTTACTGTTATATAGTTCATATAAGGAAATAAGTCAATTGAAATAAATTCATTTGGCCCTAATGTATGGGCACAGCCATGGGGAGCAAGGCCCAGCCAATCAGAATAAGTGGTTACACATGGTTGCACATGGTCTGCCGATGTGAGGCTGGTTGGACGTACTGCCAAATTCTCTAAAATGACGGCAGTTTATGGTAGAGAAATTAATATGAAATTATCTGGCAACAGCTCTGGTGGACAATCCTGCAGTCAGCATGCCAATTGCACGCTCTCTCAAAACTTGAGACATCCATGACATTCTGTTGCGCATCAAAACTGCACCTATGAGTGTCCTTTTATTGTCCCCAGCACAAGGTGCACCTATGTAATGATAATGATGTTCAATCAGCGTCTTGATATTCCACACCTGTCAGGTGGATGGATTATCTTGGCATAGGAGAAATGCTCACTAACAGGGATGTCATCTAATTTGTGCAAATCATTTGAGATAAATTAGCTTTTTGTGCATATGGAACATTTCTGGGATCATTTATTTTAGCTCATAAAACATGGGACCAACACTTTACATGTTGCCTTTGTATTTTATTTCAGTGTAAATTACCAAAATGAACATAGATTGCCATAGATTGCATGTTAATTACTAAAATGACTGAAGATTCCTCTAACTATTAATTACCTCGTTGGAATTCCAACACTGATCCTCATCAGGCAGTTCTCCCAATCCCTATCCTCCTGTACATTTCATGTGACGCAAAGCACCACAGCAAGATAAAAACAGGATGCTTCCCCTCATCAATATTGACCTACCTGGATGTAGAGATGGGAGAAGGAGGAGGAGACTGGATTTTCATGCACTGCGAGGAGGTTATACCGTGTTCCTCTCCTAGCTGCTTCTCCTCAGCGCGTGCTGAAGGAAGGGAGTAGTCAGGGTGGCGATGTTCTTTCCTTAAGTGATGAGAGTCATTATATGATCATATGTCAGGTTAAACAGATGTGAGAGCAATCAAGAGCCTAGAGCTATAGGGGCACGTGACCTTTCCTGTAGTGGTGCGTGAGTAAAATCATTGAGGAAGCCAAGCCAGGAAAAAATCTATATTACAACCTATGTGTTGTGATAATTGTGTTGTTTGCTCTATGACCTGTTTGTTCATATGCCTTGCCACGATGATAGATAGGCAAAGGCCGAGACAGTAAGAAGATAAAGTGGCAGAATAAATTCAACCACACCTTTGTTTCATCACAAAACCAGGGAGCAACATCTGTCCACAAAGCATATTGCATGTAACAAACAGTTACATGACCTACAGCATGGTCAATCAAGTACATTTTTCCTACATTTTCAGACTATTAAACAACTATTGATTTATAATCACGGAGAGTTCCCGCAAGTCGCAAAGAATACAGGAGCTGCCTCCACTATTCCAGCACCATTTCAAGATAATAAAATCACCTATGCTTAGTCTGATACAAGATACCAAAAACAAATTCGTCCAATCAACGTAAGTTAAATATGATGTGGCTGTCCATGATACTGATTTCTGTGTGTTTGTGTGTTCAAGTAGAAAAAACACCCGATTATCAAATATTATATATTTCTTAATTCCATTCTTGTACTTTTAGATTGGTGTGTATTGTTGTGAATTGTTAGATACTACTGCACTGTTGGAGCTAGGAACACAATAATTTCGCTACACCCTCAATAACATCTGCTAAATATGCGCATGCGACCAATAAAATTTGATTTGATTGGAACATGTTGACTCACTCTATTTGTAGAGAAATCCCATTGCCATCTTTCATGTTGCCAAAATGGTCTATAACTCTGTCATACAGTAGGCTCCACACTTTTAGTTTTTGTTGTCCTGCCTAAAATACTTGCTTGCTAGCCTAACTTGTTTTCATGGGCAACGATGAGCCAGCTAGTTAACATGAGCCTACTACTGTACATCGAGCTACATTTTGAACTTCCATCCCCTCAGGCCTGGTGCACAATGTAAGAATTCTTGGTTGGATCAGAATAGGCGTTAAAATCATTGGCCAGTATGCATATCCACAGGAAGATGTTTGGGGGTGGGGGTGCTGCGATGTTGCCCTTGCCACAGACGATTATATCTGTACACTAATACAGGACTAGTAAAGGTACAGTGCACTACTTTTGTGGGAAAAACAACAAAACATTCAGATTTTCCAGGGGGTGCTGCAGTACCTTCAGCACCCCTACTTCCTGCGGCTATGCCAGTATGGAGAATTAAGTAAAACACAAGCCCAAATCCCTATCTCCATCCATGGCTGATTTAGGAAAGGGACAACAACCGGAGGGAAAGGGGGTTGTACAATTGAATGCCTTCAACTGAAATGTGTCTTCCGCATTTAACCCAAACCCTCTGAATCAGAAAGGTGCGGGGGGCTGCCTTAATCGACATCCACATCTTTGGCTCCCGACAGATTCTGCCCCTGATTAGCTCGGGGATTCGATCCGGCAACATTTCAGTTACTGACCCAATGCTCTAAGCACTAGGCTACACAACCAGATGCAACAATTCATTTTTTTTTGTCAATGATGTTTAGCTTTTGTTGTGATTGGTGTGAAGCCAAATCCAAACTGACTTCCCTTGACACTTTTTTTTGTGCGCCAGGACCATTAACAGTTGAGCTCAATGCTGATTGGCTATTATTATTTTTTAAAAATTATCAAGGAAGGACAAATGCTCGCTGGCTTCCCTTGCATTCAAACCTATGGGTGGTAACAAAACTATTTTTGACCAGACAGCATCAAATAGATGGGCTACACATACAGCGACAGAGGGGGACTGTTTCGCTCGCTTGGATACTTTCTCCGGTAAGATACGTTCAGCCTCTTGACAGTCAGAAGGACATAGACAGCTCAAGAGTTATGCTTCGATATGCAGAAAAATGTACATATTAATCTTACATAGAATTAAGCATAATTAGTATGGCTCTAGATTACAGGAAAAAGCGATTTCGGGTATTTGACAAATCCAAAATTCTCCAACCATCATGACTTAGTTTGTGCCCCCTCAGATTTTTGGAGGAGCATGAAGCCCATGTCTATATCCGCTTGGTAACAAATGCCTACGGCAATATGCTACAGTTTGTTTGAGTGGGCACCATTAACTGTTGAAAGCTGCCAGCTCTGGCTCTCATTCTCTTTCATTCATTCCTATACGGCCACGACTTCTGTGTTGATGAGTAAGCAGAGACGCCAGGTTCCTTTCAGTGCTGCTAGTATAAACACTGTTATCGTAACGCCCTCATGCTCATTACTGAGACACAGAGGGAATTTTTCTAATTTATTCTGTGTCTAAAGCTTTAGATAACCCAATCAGCTTCTGTCTGTCAGTCACTGCCGCTTCAGAGGCAGGGTTGGAGTGCTTTGTTGTGGGTCTGGCTGGGGTGTATGGGAAGTTGAGAACCATGAGTGCTATTACAGTGGCAGGAATAAGTAACTGTTGGGAACTAATGAGCTATTTATTTACCCTCCCTCACTTATGATACATAGACGAAAAGGACAATGACAGTGCAACATTTGTCGACTGAAGATGACAGAACACCTTTTTCACCACAATGTGTTCTACATTATTGAATCACATTATTAGAAGCATAATATACATTTTTATTTCGGTATTGAGTTTGTGAATATAAAGTACCAGTCAAAAGTTTGGACACCTACTGATTCAAGGGTTTTTCTTTATTTGTACTATTTTCTACATTGTAGAATAATAGTGAAGAAATTTGAACTATGAAATTACTACATGAATCCATATGTTAACAATTTTTTTTTTTTAATTCTTCAAAGTAGCCACCTCTTGCCTTGATGACAGCTTTGCACACTCTTGCATTCTCTCAACCAGCTTCTCCTGGAATGCTTTCCAACAGTCTTGAAGGAGTTCCCAAATATGAGCACATGTTGGCTGCTTTTCCTTCACTCTGTGGTCCAACTCATCCCAAACCATCTCAGTTGGGTTGAGGTTGGTTGATTGTGGAGGCCAGGTCATCTGATGCAGCACTCCATCCCTCTCCTTCTAGGTGAAATAGCCCTTACACAGCCTGGATGCTGCGTCATTGTCCTGTTGAAAAACAAATGATAGTCCCACTAAGCGCAAACCAGATGGGATGGCGTATCGCTGCAGAATGCTGTGGTAGCCATGCTGGTTAAGTGTGCATTGAATTTTAAATAAATCACTGACAGTGTCACCAACAAAGCATCTTCACACACCTCCTCCATGGTCGGAACGGAGCTCATGAAGAGGAGATGGAGATCTGTTCACCTACTCTACGTCACAAAGACACAGTGGTTGGAACCAAAAAATCAGAAATTTGGACTCATCAGACCAAAGGACAGATTTCCACCTGTCTAATGTCCATTGCTAGTGTTTCTTGGCCCAAGCAAGTCTCTTCTTATTATTGGTGTCCTTTAGTAGTGGTTTCTTTGCAGCAGTTCCAATGGCGCTGGAGGAGATGATTGTCATTTTACATGCTCCTAACCAATTGGGCTATTGTGTGTGTTTTCGCATTATTTGTAACTTATTTTGGAAATATTGTTTGGGCCACTGTCTCTTATGACCGAAAAGAGCTTCTGGATATCAGGACAGCTGTAATAATGGAGCTGTGAGTCGGGAAGCAGGTGCAACGTTTAATAAAACCAGGAACAATACAATTTCATGTGGCTACACGCCGGTACACAAGAATAATACCAACTGAACAAAAGAGTGACATATAAAGGGGAGGAAATTATGAAGGTAATGAAGTCCAGTTGTGAATCATAATGATTAACAGGTGCGTGTAATGATGAGTGCCTGGTATGCGTAATGATGAATCCCAGGAGGTTA
The DNA here is from genome assembly GCF_023373465.1 of Oncorhynchus keta. NCBI lineage: Eukaryota > Metazoa > Chordata > Actinopteri > Salmoniformes > Salmonidae > Oncorhynchus > Oncorhynchus keta. The sequence goes on from NC_068447.1 coordinate 34,129,527, forward strand.
GTATTCCCCGGTGGTTAGTATTCGGCAACGTCGTACACCGGAGGGGAGGAGCAGGAGAAGATGTGACAGTATCCCCCTCTGACGCACAGCTCCAGCCGCAGGACGACACTGACCAGAGGGACGGCCCCGAGGAGCGGGTCGGTCTGGGCAGGGAAGGTGGAAATCACGGAGGATGTTGGGGTCCAGAATGTCCTCCTCTGGAACCCAACACCGCTCCTCTGGGCCATACCCCTCCCAGTCCACCAGATACTGGAGTCGGCCACCACAATGTTGGGAGTCCAGCAGCCGATCCCTTACCCCTGTGGGAATGTAGATACTCTCAGGAGGACAATTCCGGGTTCCCTCTCTAGAGCCTGGCGGATGTCCACATCTACGTCCCAAACCACTGGTCCTACGACTCGGGAGGATGGAATTATGGGTGCCCTCTGGACAGGAACCTCTCCAAAATCGTAGATACAGGAAAGGGCCGCTTGATGTTCTTAGAACCTGAGCGATAGGTCAGTGTGAAGTCGGACCCGGTAAAGAAAAGTGCCCACCTGGCTAGGCGTGGATTCAGTCTCCTCGCTGTCCATATGTACTCTAGGTTCCGATGGTCAGTGAGGATGACTAATGGTTCCTTGGTGCCCTCCAGCCAGTGTCTCCACTCCTCTAATGCCAACTTCACCGCCAGGAGCTCCCGATCACCAACGTCGTAATTCCTCTCTGCGGAGGACAGTTTCTTGGAGAAAAAAGAACAAGGATACAATTTCAATGGGTTACCCTGTCTTTGTGACAAAACTGCCCCCAGGCCCACCTCAGATGCGTCTACCTCAACCACAAAAGGTAGTGTGGGTTTCTGGGTGTTTTAGCAAAGGGGCGAAGGTTAAATATACCTTGAGGAGACGAAAGGCCTCATCGGCTGCTGGAGACCACACCAACCTACAAGACCCGCTGAAGTTCCTGATGAAGCGGTGGTAGATGTTGACAAACCCCCAAAAACATTGTAACCCCTTGATGGTGGTTGGGACTGGCCAAGACCTTACAGCATCCATCTTCTTGTCCTCCATATTTACAACCTGCAGGCTGATTTGGTAACCCAAGAATGATACAGCCCTCTAATGGAATTGGCACTTCACCTTGACGAACAGGTGATTGGCCAAGAGGAGTTCCAGGACTGCTCGAACGTGGGTGATGTGATTTTCCAGGTTGGTCTAAAAGATCAGGATGTCATCGATGTATACCTGACAACCGAACATGTCCCTGAACACCTTGTTGACGAATGCCTGGAACACTGACGGAGCATTGGCTAAGCCAAAGGCCTTTACCAAGTACTCATAGTGGCCAGCCATCATGCTGAACGTCATCTTCTCTCCCGGATGTGGATGAGATTGTAAGCACTCCGCATGTCCAGAATGGTGAAGAACTGGGCCTCTCAGAGCTGCTCGATGGCACCATCATGACAGGGTACCGATACTTCGTGTTGATGTCATTGAGTACTCGGTAATTGATACATGGGCGTAATCCTCCCTCCTTTTTGGCCACGAAGAAGAAACCAGCCGATGCAGGGATGTGCGGATGAATCCCTGTCGGAGCGCCTGCGTGAATGTAATCCTCCATGGCATGGGTCTCAGCCACAGACAGAGGGTTGATGCGTCTGCGTGGAGGTGTAGCACCGGAAAACAGGTTGATTGCACAGTCAAAGGGGTGATGAGGAGGGAGACAGGTAGTGCGGGTCTTGGAGAATACCTCCCTTAGGTCCTGGTATTCCTCTGGGATATTGGGCTGAAGGGCAACCACAGGACTCTCAACCGACATGGAACCACAGGGGACAGGGAAGCAGGTCCTCCGGTATTCAGATGACGAGTCTGTGATTCTCATCCTCGACCATGAGATGGTAGGGTCATGTCGTTGGAGCCAAGGGAGGCCAAGGATGATTTTGTGAACTGGTGCACTGGTGATGAAGAAGGGGATGTTCCCCTGATGATTGGACTCCACTGTGAGGGTGAGTGATGTGTGTGATGGTTCCAGATCCTAATGGCCGACAGTTGAGACATTGAACCGGAAAAGAAGAGGAGAGCGGGTAGATGGTAATGTTGAGGGAGGAGGCAAGGGTCTGATCCATAAAGTTTACAGCGGCGCCAAAATCCACTAAAGCTGTAGACACTGTACATGAGGGACAGTCAGCCAGAGTGAAGGACACCATAAAAAGTCTAGCAGGAAGAGTTGAATCTGGAATACTCACTCCTGGTCCAGGAGATGGAACATCACATGACTGTCCCTCTGCTCTAGCGGATCCCGTATTCTGAAGTACCGGACACCGCTGGAGCTTGTGCACTCCTTGCCCACAGTACAGACATAGCCCCAGCTGTATCTGTCTGCGTCGTTCTGCCGCCAAAAGGCATGTGACCCCTACCACCATGGGTTCAGGTTCTGATCCCGAGTGCTAGCCGAAGGAGGTAGAGAAGAGATGAGAATGCGGACGCTCCGAGGGAAGGTTATCCAGACTGATGGCCATAGCAATGAGTGCGTCCAGGGTGAGGTTGTCGTCACGACAGGCCAGTTCCGTCTGGACCTCTTCATGCAGATCTCTAAATAGTGTGCGAAGCACCAACTGATTCCATCCACCTGAAGCTGCTACTGTCCGGAAGGTGAGCGCATACTCAGTAGCCGTCTGATTCCCCTGCTGTAGCTCACCTCCCTATCTGAGCGCTGCGGGATGATCAAAAATGCATTTAAACAGAGCCATGAACACCACACAAGAAGCTCTCCTCTCCTCTCTCCCAGATGACTGTAGCCCATTCCAATGCCCACTCGGTCAGCGGAGTAATAACCATGGCAACCTTAGACCTCTCGGTGGAGGGGTCTCCCAACTGGTGTGAAAAATAGAGGGAGCACTGAAGGAGGAAGCCACGGCAATTGGATGGTGTACCGTAATATTTCTCAGTGAGGGATAGACCAGTATTGCTGACCTGAGCGGGTTGCTGAATGGGCCGTTGTGCTGGCTCGCTGGGTAGACTGGCTCTAGAGTATCCTCAGCTGCAACATCTCTTGTGGGTGTTCGAGATGCTGCAGACTGCAGAGAACCTCTTCCATGGCCGTCCCCAGTTGAGCCAGCTGGTCATTGGTGTTGACGTAGAAGGTACCCTTGTTCGTCGACCGTTTGAGAGATATTCGATTTTCCTGCTGCTTCCATAGTTTGAGTTGGTATTCTGTAATAATGGAGCTGTGAGTTGGGATGCAGGTGAAACGTTCCAGGAACGAGACAAATAAATTTGGCTACACGCCGGTACACAAGAATAACACCAACTGCTGAGTGGACATAAGAGAGTGACATATAAAGGGGAGGAAATTATGAAGGTAATGAAGTCCAGATGTGAATCATAATGATTAACAGGTGCACCTAATGATGAGTGCCAGGTGTGCGTAATGATGAATCCCAGGACCTGTGGCTAGTACATCGTACACCGGATGGGAGGAGCAGGAGATGATATGACAACAGCAGTTACTCACATCATACTTGACGAAGATTTTTTCTTTAACGAGTCGGATGTGAAGAATTTACTTTAGATGCCCAACAAGGCCCAAATCCCTGTCAATCGCATAAAGAGGAGACTGAGATATCGGGGACATAGGCGAGTGTGTAATCCGCCTCTACCATCAGTCCTATTAGTCAACGTGAAATCATTGGATAATAAAATGGATTAGGTCTGATCAAGATTATCCTACCAACGGGACATAAAAATTGTAATATCTTATGTTTTACCGAGTCATGGCTGACATGGATAACATACAGCTGACTGGGTTTTCTGTGCATCAGCAAGACAGAACAGCTGCCTCCAGTAAGACGAGGGTTGGCGGTTTGTATCTATTTAGAAATAACAGCTGGTGCACAAAATCTAATATTAAGGAAGTCTCAAGGTTTTGCTATCTCATTATAAGCTGTAGACCACATTATTTATCAAGAAAGTTTTCATCTATATTTTTCGCAGCTGTCTATTTGCCACCACAAACCTATGATGGCACTAAAACCGGACTCAACGAGATGTATAAGGCCATAAGTAAACAACAAAATGCTCATCCAGAGGCGACGCTCCTAGTGGCCGGGGACTTTAATGCAAGGAAACTTAAATCCATTTGACCTAATTTCGACCAGCATATTTATTACATGTGCAACCAGAGTAAAAAAAAAAAACTCTAGACCACCTTTACACCACACACAGAGAAGCATACAAAGCTCTCCCTCGCCCTCCATTTGGTCAATCTTACCACAACTCTATCCTCCTGATTCCTGCTTACAAGCTAAAACTAACGCAGGACGTACTACTGACTCAGTCAATATGGAAATGGTCAGATGAAGCAAATGTTAAGCTAGCACAAACTGGAATATGTTCCAGGATCCTTCCGTTGGAATTGAGGAGTACACCACATCAGTCACTGGCAGCAACACTGAAGCATGCATGAGAGTACCAGCTGTTGAGGAAGACTGTGTGATCACTCTCTCCATAGGTGATGTGAGTAAGACCTTTAAACAGGTCAACATTCACAAGGCCGCATGGCCAGACAGATTACCAGGACTTGTACTCCGAGCATGCGCTGACCAACTTGCAAGTTTCTTCACCGACATTTTCAACCTGTCCTTGAACAAGTCTGTAATACCAACATGTTTCAAGCAGACCACCATAGTCCCTGAGCCCAAGAGCACCAAGGTAACCTTCCTAAATGACAACCGACCCATAGCACTCACGTCTGTAGCCATGAAGTGCTTTGAAAGGCTGGTCATGGCTCACATCAACGCCATTATCCCCGAAACCCTAGACCCACTCCAATTTGCATATCGCCCCAACAGATCCACAGATAATGCAATCTCTATTGCTCTCCACACTGCCCTTTCCCACATGGACAAAAGGAACACCTATGTGAGAATGCTATTTGTTGACTACAGCTCAGCATTCAACACTATAATTTCCCTCAAAGCGCATCACTAATCTAAGGACCATGGGAATAGACACCTCCCTCTGCAACTGGATTCTGGACTTCCTGACGGGCCACCCCCACGTGGTAAGGGTAGGTAACAACACAATCTCCATGCTGATCCTCAACACGGGGGCCCCTCAGGGGTGCGTGCTTTGTCCCCTCCTGTACTCGCTGTTCACCCATGACTGCATGGACAATCACGACTCCAACAGCATCATTAAGTATGCCGTTGACACAACAGTGGTAGGCCTGATCACCAACTACGATGAGAACAGCCTATTGGGAGGAGGTCAGAAACCTGGCAGTGTGGTGCCAGGATGACAACCTCTCCTTCAATGTGATTAAGACAAGGATATGATTGTGGACTTCAGGAAAAGGAGGACCAATGAACTATCATGGTCAAACACACCAAGACAGTCATGAAGAGGGCATGACAAGGGCTATTCCCCCTCAGATTTGGCATGCGTCTTCAGATCCTCAAAAAGTTCTACAGCTGCACCATCGAAGGAATCCTGACTGGTTGCATCACCACCAGGTATGGCAACTGCTCGGCCTCCGACCGCAAGGCACTACAGAGGGTAGTGTGTACGGCTTCCTGCCTACCAGGACCTCTATACCAGATGGTGTTAGAGGAAGGCCATAAAAATTGCCCAAGACTCCAGACACCCTAGCCATAGACTGTTCTCTCTGCTACCACATGGCAAGCAGTACAGGAGTGCCAAGTTTAGGTCCAAACTTCTTCTACCCCCAATCCATTAGACTCCTGAACAGCTAATCAAATGGCTACCCGGACTATTTGTATTGTCCCCTCCCACCCCGCACCCAATTTACGCTGCTACTACTGTCTGTTTATTAATCAATCAATCACATTTATTTATAAAGCGCTTATAACATCAGCCGATGTCACAAAGTGCTATACAGAAACCCAGCCTAAAACCCCAAACAGCAAGCAATGCAGATTTAGAAGCACGGTGGCTAGGCTAGGAAAAACCCTAGAAGGGCTGGAACGTAGGAAGATACCAGGAGAGGAACCAGGCTTTGAGGCGTAGATAGTTCTCTTCTGGCTGTGCCGGGTGGAGATAACAGTATATGGCCAAGATGTTCAAATGTTCACAGATGACCAGCAGGGTCAAATAATAAAAGTCACAGTGGTTGTAGAGGGTGCAACAGGTCAGCACCTCAGGAGTACATTTTCCTCAATTGCTTCAACTAACCTGTGCCCCCGCACATTGACTCTAACGTAGCCTCGCTACTGTTATTTTTTTGTAGCTCTTTGATAATTTTTTTATTTTTCAGTTCAGTTTATTTGAGTAAATACTTTCTTAACACTTATTTTTCTTAAAACTGCATTATTGGTTGAGGGCTTTAAAGTAAGCATTTCACTGTAAGGTCCACACCTGTTGTATTCAGTGCATGTGACAAATACAATTTGATTTGATGAAGGCCTGATTCTTGAACTCTGTGAAGCGTTTATTTTGGCTGCAATTTCTGAGACTGGTAACTCTAATGATCTCATCCTCTGCAGCATCCTCTGCAGCAGAGGTAACTCTGGATCTTCCTTTCCTGTGGCGGTCCTCATGAGAGCCAGTTTCATCATAGAGCTTGATGGTTTTTGCAACTGCACTTGAATAAACTTTCAAAGTTCTTGACATTTTCTGGATTGACTGACATTCATGTCTTAAAGTAATGTTGGACTGTCATTTCTCTTTGCTTATTTCAGCTGTTTTTTCAATAAAATGGACTTGGTCTTTTACCAAATAGGGCTATCTTCTGTGTACCACCCCTACATTGTCACAACACAACTGATTGGCTTAAATGCATTAAGAAGGAAAGAAATTCCATATGAACTTTTAACAAGGCACAACTGTAAATTGAAATGCATTCCAGGTGACTACCTCATGAAGCTGGTTGAGAGAATGCCAAGAGTGTGCAAAGCAGTCATCAAGGCAAAGGGTTGCTACTTTGAATAATCTCTCATCTAAAATATATTGTAGTAACCAAAAACACCTTTGTGGTTACTACATCTTATTTCATAGTTTGTGTCTTCACTATTATTCTACAATGTAGAAAATAGTAAAAAATAAAGAAAAACCCTTCAATGAGTAGGTGTGTCCAAACTTTTGACTGGTACTGTACATCAGCTATGATTCATCAGGCTTAGAAACAGCACCATGAAGAGTAGCTTTTACAGGGCACTATACGGTAAGGTGATGTGGGGTGTGTACTACATCATACATCAGAACACCTTATAAGGAGGTCATACATGCTCATGACAATCCTTATGCATTATATCCACATCATAATGCATTATAAAGTGTTACAGAGTATTGAATGGGGAAATAATCAGTCCTCTCTTTATTTGATGTACATCTCTAGGTCCTATACGCTTAATATGACTGTAGTTCCTATATTCTTAACCACAGTGATAATGTGCAATCCATTGGTGGTTGTGGCTCCATTAGTGGGGGAGGAATGGCCGACAGAGGATCACAGAGAGGATGTTATAGTAGCTTTATATCAGTGAAATGAAGTTGTCTATAAGACTCAAGAACAGGTTGTGACAAATCTGAATAGACATGAGTGGACCATGATTGATGGCTCAGAAGGACATTGACGAGACAGGCGAGCATTTATGATCCAGTGCCATACTTTAAGTACAGCGTGGAATAGGAGACAGATGAAAGTACTAGCTATAGGATGGATGACTTTCTCTCTTTCCATCCTGATTCCTCACAAGACTGTAGTATCTAAACAGATGGAAGACCAGAGGAGAGTGAAGATGAATTGCCCAGAGCATAATGTGAGGGTTGTGGTGTGGTTCACGAGTTCGGCTTCTTGCCATCTGATGAACATGTCGGAAGGGGTAGTATTTGGCAGAGTTTGGTTTGAGGATTTTGGCGTGGATGGTTATCAGGGAACCAGCCCCCAGTCATGGATCGGGGCTGGAAGCTGGCCTCCCGGCAGGGTCAGCCCCCGGTCATGAACTGTGGTTGTGCTGAGCCTGCTGGCAGGGCCAACCCCCAGCCATAAACTGATATTGTGCTGGCCTTCCTGCTGGCGGGGCCAGCCCCCAGCTGTGAACCAGCTGGCCCGCCATTTTGCAGGACACTTGTAGGGTGACTCGATGGTGAAGAGGACAGGGTGGTGATGGGTCAATGGATCAGCACGGACATGCATTACAGACTGTTGGTTAGGCAGATGTACAAAGGTGTGAAGATATATGTTTAAATGGTTAAGGAAGGCTTGTGGCTAATGAACATTGGAGGCATGTGAGCAAATTGGCATAGTCACGGCTCTATGTCCAAATAATGATTTTCTTACTAATAGGCTGCGTTCCAATATGGGTGTCTGGGACCGTATATGGAGTTCCTGCTCCTTGGCCGGGTTCCAATATGAATGTCGGTACACATATATGGAGTTCCTGCTCTAACATGCTGACCAGACCGGACACGTCGCATGCGAGAGCGTTCCAAATGAATTTAGAAATCCATGTAATTCAATTATTGCACTCACACTGCTCAGGCCTCGCCAACGAGCGTCTGCGATGCCAAAGGCTAAAATAGAACTCCTATTTCTGAAGCAGATCGTGCTGAAAGTCCTGCCTCTCCCATCTCCTCATTGATTTATAGAAGCAGTTACCCACGTGCCATCTCCTCATTGGATATACCCACGTAGGTGATTGAAAGATGAACTGTTTTGCCGGTCGTCGTAGTAATACTATGAAAGTTTAGGAGCGATCACCATATAAATTCAAAGATGAAAAAGCCTGGGAGGAGAGATGACTAGAAACGATTCGGATGGCCGTTTTATGTGTGGATTAATTGTCGGAGTAGAGGACCTTGTGCTTTTCAGGTAAAATAACTCAATGTTTATATCCCAGGACAAATTAGCTAGCAACAGCAAGCTAGCTAAATAGGACAAATTAGCTAGCAAGTGCAAGCTAACTAGCCATACATGTTTAATGCTTTCGACCTGTCCCCAAATGAATGTCATTGGTTGAGAGTTTGTTTTGATATTTTAACCTGCGCTTTGTAATTGCGTTTGGTGTAGGGAGACAAAATAAATTTATGCACGATAGTGCATGATGGCGCATACGCACAGCCGGTTTGGGTTCCGTGTAAGGCTGCGTATCAACACAAAAGACAATGCCCATATATGGAAGTTCCTGCTGTGGATTAGATGTATCATCTGAAACGGAAAACTCTACTCCTGAAACTGTGTTATAAACTCCTACACATATCAGAGCATCAGAAGTGACTGGTGAGACCAAGATGTTGGCATAGATTCATTTAGGAATAAGAGACTTGCTCTAGCTCAAACACCATGTAGCTCAAATCAAATTTCATTTGTCACATACACATGGTTAGCAGATGTTAATGCAAGTGTAGCGAAATGTTTGTGCTTCTAGTTCCGACAATGCAGTAATAACCAACGAGTAATCTAACCTAACAATTCCACAACAACTACCTTATACACACAAGTGTAAAGTGATAAAGAATATGTACATAAAGATATGAATGAGTGATATAGTACAGAACGGCATAGGCAAGATGCAGTAGATGGTATCGAGTACAGTATATACATATGAGATGAGTGTAGGGAATGTAAACATATTAAGTGGCTTACTCTACTGTCAACATCCCCCGTGGTATTCTCTGTTAAGATTAATTTTAGGTCACCTGCTGCTGGCTTGGGCAGGCTCTGATATAGTGAACCCATTATTTCATACAGTATGTGGATAGTTCTGCTGGGCAGGGGAATTAGAGTATAATTTGTCTCACCGGCATATAGTACATCTCAGCACCATCCAACCACCTCAGAAAACCAAAGATGAGACATTCAATTCTAGAGTAAGAGCCAGCAGTCACAGGAGTGGAGGTATTATAAACTAAAATGCTGTGTAAATCAGTGTTGAATCGCTCTGTCACGTAACTTCTTAATCTGCGAAACAGAAAATCCAGACTGACCAACAGGGGATGCCTTGATCTCTGAGACGTTCACTGATTTCTTCATTGATCTTTCCAGTTGAGTCAGCCTTGACAACAGTTCCTCTAGTCTGGGGGAGTTAAGCCAGTAGCCAGTAGCTACAGAAAATGAATGATCAATATGTGATGTCTAATCAGTGGTGTTGACTCTCAAAACGTTTCCAGTGAACATGATTGAATATCACCCATACACTGTACGCCCACAGAACAGCCCCAGGTTCTATACTGTGTCATGATGGACGAAGGCTTATGAATCTTGAATGAAATCCCTGTTAGCAGATATATTTTCATAACTTAAGGTTCTATTAAATCAGAACACAATGAATACTTGTTCCTATACCGATAATCAGCACATTTCCACAAGCTAATATTACCTTTAGCATGGCTGATGAGAGCAGGGCCTTGTTTAACAATGTAAGCAGCACTGAGTTATGATTCCGAATAAATGCGTAGTCATGCATTCCTGGGAGGGAAGGATTAATATTCTCTCTCCTTCAGCAGAAATGCCAGCAGAGCCTAAGGTTTGTCTTTCTTGCCTCCCCTGTGCACCATTTACCAGCAGAGTGGACAGTAAATCTCCTCAACTAAATCAATTAATAAGATATTATTGGGCAGTTTACCCACAGCATGCAGGGAGTATCTGTATGCCATTCAGACTAGGATGATGGAGGGAGAATCTCAAATGTCTAGATAGAAACCCACCTCTGCCAGCTGAATGTGAACAAGAATGATTTCAAGCCTTAACATGAGTCCAACATGGAAATTCTCCTCTACAAGTCTTGGTGTAACGGCTGTTGGTGGAAGAAGGTGAGGACCAACGTGCAGCGTGGTACGTCTTCACCCTTTTATTAACGGAACACTGATTAACAAAACAACAACAACCGAAACAGTTCTGTCTGGTGCAGACACAAAAACAGAAAACAATCACTCACAAAACTCAGGTGGGAAAAG